>NC_072731.1:27430919-27730919 GCF_026930045.1 Uloborus diversus | reverse complement strand
TATTGGAAAAAAGCATATTAAGGTAAGTTAGGTTCAGGGAAATATTTTATTATTTGAATGAAGTAAGTTTTAGTCTATGATGTAAGGCTTGATGATTTATCTGCATATTTCAGAGAAAAAAATCACTGATAAAAGTTTTCATATTGAATTTCTGAGCACTATCCATTGCAGATTAGTAGTTTAGTATCACTTGAGCCATTCTATGTATCGAAACCAGCCCAATCTATTGGAGGAAAAAAAGGAGAGACGAGGAGCATTTTGTGCTCTGATCACTTAGTTTTTCCAAAAGAATTTTTTTTCAGGTGAATAACATGATTTATTTTTATAATTGAGTCTTGTCTAATTATTTACAGATAAAAATAATTTGTATTAAACTGGATTTGAGATTAATCTGCCTTAAAAATAAAATAAAATTGAAAATATATATGTATACGTCAAAATTCTCATTAATTTCATTTAGTATCATAATTTTAGCCTATGTAGGGGAATGTCAAGCAAAGTGAAATGTTGAAGTATTTACTCTGTTTTCAGCTCCAACTATCTGGTAATATGTTAACTAGGTTGTAACATATTTTATCTATTCCAGTCAGAAAAACTTTATTTCTGATGATCAAAGCATATGATAATGCAAGCAACTTTCAAAAATTGATAGTCATAATGTAATATTTTGTTGTTAGTCTAATAATTTTTGTTATTATAAAATGATCAAGTTCTTGTTAACATTTTTAATATTAATCTAATACTTGGTGCGGCATTTATTTATTTAATGTGAAATATACTTTTGTTTTAAATGTTTAGTACAATTAATGAATGCGTTTCATCAGTAACTGGGGTCACAAAACGACTTTTCTTATCCTTCTGTTTATTTCACTCATCAACAACAGTTAGTTAATTCATTTTAAGATCTTCATTGAAGTTTTTGCATCTGCAAGGTGGGATCAAAAAATACAGTGAATAATTTTTAAGGTTATATATAAGGTTATTTAATAGAAGGTATCATAATAAGGTTATATAGAATTTCATTTAATCTCCTCCAAAGTAGTGTGTTAGACGTCTTTTGGAAGGGCTTTTAGCTGCTCGCTTGTGGCTCTCTCAATGTCAACAATGGTGTCAAAACCTTTTCCTTCAAAAACAGTTTTAATTTTTGAGATGAGTTAGAAGTCGCAATGTGCTAAATCCGGTGAGTATGGCGGATGCGGACAGATGAGAACCTTTTTCCGGCCAAAAACTTACAAAACACGATCTTCCTTCGGTTCAACACCCAAAAGTTTGGGAACATATTTTGCCCTCATTTGTCTCATTTGCTACCCACCAGTTAAAATGCTTCAAACTGAACCATACGAGATGTTAAGATCTTCCGATAGTTCTTAAATAGTCATTTGTTTGTTTGAACAAATCATTGTTTCTACTTTTTTACAAACTTTCTTCTGTTTTCGAGGTTACTGAACGTCTCACACGCTACTCATCTTTAACAGTCTCATGTCCGATTTTAACTCAACCATACCTCTTGTACACAGAACGTTAATTCGTTGTTCGAAATCTATGTTAAGTGACACACAGGGCCGGACTGGACCCCTCAAAGGGGCGCAAACCTTAGATCTTCAGAAGGGCGCATGATATCGAGCGCATACGTGTTCACACGAGAGGGGCATTAAAACTTTTTATTTGGAGGTTTTGCGGGGTATTTTTGGGGGGAGGGGAGTCGTCGCCCTCGTGTGTGTGGGATTATAATATTTTGCCTGCTATCTTTTTTTTTATTGACCTGACGAGAGGGAATGGTATTAGGAGAGTAGTGCAGGGTTTTCCTTTAAATGAATATGTAATTCTTTAAAATTTAGGGTGTCCGGGGGTTTCTCGTAACAAGGGCGGAACAATAATTTTCTTTAGAGAAAGCACATGAAAAGAAAAAAAAAAGGAAATTAATTTGAATTCTGAAATTTTGAATTCAAATTATGTTTTTCGCAATCACGAACTGCGACGGGACCCTACTCATTGGAGTTATTGTTTCTAGAAACGGCTCCTGTCCCCCCCCCCCAAGCCTGCCTCTCCTCCTGGGTGGTTACGTGTGCATAGTCGTGTGTGTAAGTGTGTAGGCTTGTGTGTGTGCATAGACCTGTGTGTATGCACGTAGGTGTGTGTGAGTGTATGTGTGTAAAATCATGTGTGTGTATGTGTGTGAGTGTGCGTGTGTGTAGGACATGGACGCCTCCGACCAGAGAAGCAGATAGCTCAGAACCGGAGCAGCCGCGCCGCCTGCAGAGGACGGTGGGCGGTGGTTCTGCAGACGCACCTGGTCCAAGCTGAAAAAGGAACCAGACGCCAAAGACGGTCAAGTGAGGACAATAAGCAATCGTGATTGCTCAAAAAAAAAAAAAAATCCGATCTAATAGGGAAGGAAACGGAAGGAAAGGGTGGGGTCCAGGGGTTCTCCCCCCCGGAAAAAATTTGACACTTGTAGCTTTAAAAACCCAATTTTAGACTTTCTTTGCTGATGTTAGAGATAAAAAAAGTACAATGGTCTCAGCGGATATTCTAGAAATTGAAATCTGAAAAACGCGATTATAGGCCAGATTTACGGAATTTTGGGTAAAGAATGGAGTTTAAAGGACTGCCCCCGATTTATTTATTTTTTTAAATAGATCGAAATCAATTATTCCTCCCCCTTCAAATTTTTGAAATTAAAGTTTAAAAAACTCATTTGTCGACAAACTTTGAGGATTTTATGGAAAGGAGGTTCTGGAGCTTTTCCCTGGAAAAGGTAAGGAGGTAAGTGTAGCTTAAAGAACCTATTTTTTTATGCATCAATTCCCAAAGTGTGTTCTGTGGAACCCTAGGTTTCCGCCACGAATTAACTATCTGTTTATTTTATTCATATTAGAGACATGAGTAGTTAACACAAATAACTACTTTCCCAGAGAGAAATATGCTTGCTTTCCGCAGGAAAAGTTTTTATGAGATTTAATGAACTTCCTGACGAACTGAAGCTTCTTTAAATGGAACAAAAAACATCAGTATCAGTAAGCTTTCAATGTTTTAAAGGCGGAGCGATAGGGATTGCAAATATGTACCGAATTTCATCCGATTCTATGCTTTACGCTTTGAGTTGGAGTGCTCAAAAAAAAAAAAAAATCTATCAAATACAGGGTGCGGAGAAAGTTCCCACAATTTTATTAGATATTTCAATAGGCTGTAACTAACACATAATTCAACAAATCAACAAGTTAAAGCAATAAAAACTCTTTATTGAAACAATACTAATAACATTAAACAAAAAAATTATAACAATTGTTCAAAATTGGCTCCTTGGGCTTTAATACATTTACGGAGTCGTAGTCTGAAATTGCCGACGATGCTCGCGCACTCATCCACCGTTATCTCATTCCAGTCACGCCTCAGAGCCGTTTTGAGCATGTCGGTCGTGGCGTATCGTTTTCCCGAGATTTTTTGCTCCGATTGACCATACCGAATAATCTATCGTATTGAGGTCCGGTGATTTAGGGGGCCGAACATTCGTGCCCAAAAACCTGGAAACAGATCTTCGCAGATGGCAATCGTCGATCGGGCCGAATGCGCAGGAGCCCAGTCTTGTTGGAGTGTGAATCCATCTTGGCCAAAGTGTTCTGTTGCCCATGGCCTCAGTACATCACATAGAACCCGAAACTGATAGCTCGCAGCATTAATTTTGACGTTTCTGTCAATGAAAACAAGCGGCGTCTTCCCAGTGGCACAAATGCCAGCCCAGACCATTACGGAGCCTAGAAAGTGACTGTGTCCAATGATTTTTGCAGCAGCGGTCTTCTTCTGGCCCTTCTTAAGCAGTTGGCGATGATTTTGACGGTTATGTGTGGGCTCGATGGTGAAGATCTTCTCATCGGTAAAGAGAACCTTCGAAAGGCGAGCACCAGCGGTCAAGCGAAGCATCCGTCGAGCTTTTATCTATCTTTTCTTCTTCATTGTGTCATTGAGGAAGTGGAGGCGATTGATCTTGTAAGAACGAAGTCCCAATTTGTTTTTCGCAATGGTTCGGACGCTTTTTTCGCTGATCTCCAGTTTTTTGGCCATCTTTCGCATTGAGCACTCTGGATTGGGACGGATGCGACAGCGGATCTTCTGCACATTCGCTGGAGTCGTTGCAGTGGTTGGACTTGGACGACCACTCCGTGGACGGTCGGCAGTCCCTCCAGTCTCCTTGTAGCGTTTCACAGCGTCATAGACTGTTTTATTCTTGAATCTAGTCGTTCGAATAATATCGGTTGTTTTCATTCCTTTCTTGTGTAATCCAACGAGAGTAACACGCACATTTTCACGATTCATAGCTCACTATCTCAATGAACTAACAAAGAACAAATGATTAAACCTCAAATACTTTTAATGCCAATAAACAATATGTGCCAAATAAATCACCAACATACGATTTTAAAGCTAAAAAAAGTTTTAAACAAAATTGTGGGAACTTTCTCCGCACCCTGTACATGTAGACGCAGACACACGAACAAATTCGAAAAATGCTTAAAGTAGGTTGGACATAACTTAAAACTGGCTAATGTGTCAAAATATGAAAAATTGCTCGAAACCGAGTTTTTTCTATATAAGTAATTATGATAGCGAATGATTATTACTTTTCATTTGATTTTCAGATCATTAGCATTTTGTCTTGGGGGGTTTCGTGAAGTGTAAGTGAAACACTATAAGGATTCCGTAGCAGAAAAAGTTTGGGAACCGCTGTATTAGAGGAAGGCGGTTCAGGGACCCTTGCTTGTATAAAAGTCTTAAAAACGCGATTGTAATACCATATTTTGTAATACAGTGGACGCCGATTAATTTAATCAGTGGTTCATTGAATCAGCCGCTTTAATGAATCAAACTGTCAAAAACAGAATAAAATCCAGCTTTGTTGAATCAGCCACTTTATGGAATCAAAATTGTTTAGAGCAAACGTGATTCATATAAATGGCGGTCACTGTACTAGAGCCAGTAATTTTTCGAAATTAAAGCTCCGAAAACATTTTCGCTCTAGCTGGGTATTTGGATCCTCCCCTGGAAATTTTGAGAAATTGAAGATTTGGACATAAAATTTCAGATGCTACATAATGCTTTCGGTGTGGAAGGGGGGTCCGGAGGAGTAGCATTTAAGACTTACTTATTTTCAGATGAACTAGGAAAAAAAGGAAAGGAATAGTTTTTTTTTGGGGGGGGGGGGATAACTAACTGAATAAGCTATAACTATTGAATATTTTTCATTCAAAAGATTTCTTTAAAAGAAATTAAGATTTTCCCCAACCGTATCATTTATTATTATTATTTTTAAATTAAAGTCAGTTTGTTTTCCCAATACGTGTTCCTTTCTTCTCTTCAATAATAAAGAATAGTTTTGAAAAACATTCAACTGATTCAACTCAGCATTCTGGGGAGGTGGGATACCCTTCAGGTTGCGCCACTGACCCCCAATCAAAATTTCTTCAATAATTACACAGAAATTTTGCAAAAGGAACCTGTAAAGCTTTTATGACGCTTCTACTCGAACTGATTTTACATTTCATTGACTTTCTTGCTCCTTTTGAATGAATTAAAATATTATTGATTACCGATATTTGATATATTAAATATTTCATTATAATAAAAGGAAAATAGGATTCTTTGAGATTTAAAATTATATTTAAAATTTGTGATTACCGAATCATAATGTACAAGAAATTGCTTTTTTGGTCAATATTATTACCACATCCCAAGCTAAAGTAACATGAGTAAACATAAACATAAAAACGTTACATAATGTTATCTGAAAATAACGAAAAATCTCTACATAGTATAAAATGAAGTCTCCAAAAAGCGTCTGTTTGTTTGAACTCGCAAAACTCGAGAACTATCCGGCCGATTTTGCTGAAATTTTCACAGTTTGTTCCTTTAAGTCCTGAGAAGGTTTGCAGACCAGTTCGAAAACAATTCGATGAATAGTTCTTTTTTTATTCCAATTTAGGCCCAATTTTCACATAAATTCCCGAATATGGGGGTGCAAAATTACTTTCACATATTAATATTACATATCGTTTGAAAGGGTAGAATTTTTCGCGTTCTAGGCTATTTGTTTCAATGCTCTAACTTTATTACAGCGGGAGTTATTTGCGTTTTTAGCTCGAATTTTTTTAGGCTTAGCTGAAATTTAGGTACTACTTTCTTCATTAAATAAATCAATAAAAAGTGAAGGAGTTGTCCCACAGCTTTCTTTTTGACGCCATTGGAAAAAGCGACCTTTTTTACTCCAGAATTAACTCGACCTATGGTCGAAAAAACGAGCTTTTATCTCGAAAGGAAAAAAAGTTACAAGCCTTTTTAAATCAAGTTTCAGAAATCTCGATTCCATTCAAATTGTGAACCATTTTCTTTCGCATTTTAAATCCATCTTTCTGGATTTAATTTCTTAAAAGTATTTTAATATCTGTCTTCATTGTTTAGAAAGGAAATCATGATGTTTTTTTTTACTTATTTTTTACACCTGATTGTTGAATATACGTCACTTGACACAATTTTTATTTTCAAGGTGGACCGGGCAAAGCCGGGCAACACAGCTTGTCTATAAATAATTGTGAATAAATTTTGTGAAATACGAAAATGAACTAAAGTCAATAATGGCGATTGTGGAATCAGTTAAGGGAAGATATAAATTAATAATATATGTACATAATGATGCTTCTTAAAAAGAAACATTTCCCTCAAAATAAGGGAAATAGGGTAAAAGGTTATAAATATAAAGTTTAAAGGGTTAATTTAATAAATATTTTCACAATGATAAAAGTAGTCTCATTTCTTGACTACTTTAACACAGTTCGTCAGTAATTTTTTCATTGTATTGAAGAATTGATGAATGGCTCCTTTGAAATTGCAAGAAGTTTCTGTTGTCTCAAAAGTCTTTTTAATAAGTCTTTTCAAAATTCAAGATAGCAAAAACGGATCCTTCAAGAAACTATTCGTCTACAACAGTGTATAAAAAAAATATCCTTGAATACCTGAAAAATGGGGGAAGAGGCAGGCACTGACTAACAATTACGGGACGTTTGTCTTGATTCTAAATTGAAAGAGCTCTCTTATCTGAAAATGTTTTTTAATGTCTCAAAATATCTGTTTAAGTTTAAGTAATTTTAAAATTAAATTAATTTAAGTAATTTAAAATAAATTTAAGTAATTTTAAAACGGGTCCTTCAAAAAGTTCTTTTAAAGACCTGAAAAAAGAAGGAAAGAGCGGGGGAGGGGGGGTCACAATATGGCTGCAGGGTGCTTTAAAATGACGGAAGGGCGCAATTAGGCGTTTAAAAATTAACGATTACAGGTACGAGGTGTTTGTCTGCACAAGGGAAAAAAATCTACAAGACTTTTTAGAAGGCAAAAGGGCGCAACAGGATGTTGCTTTCTGCCAAATAAAGATGAACCACCTCTAGATGCTCGTTAACTGTGTGAATGCAATCGGAGGTCCGATAGCATGAAAACTGATGATTAAAATTGCAGTGGAAAATATTGCGATCCTAATACACTGTTACAGAAACAAAACGAGATATGCAATTTTTATTTAGGAAAAAAAGGAAGAAATTTTAATTACTATTAAAAATGATAGTGTAATATACACAACTGATAATTACTTTTAAGGAATCAACCAAGATAAAAACAACTTACTTTCATACATGTCTACCCGCTCTCCTCCCTCCATCCAAATCACCAATGTAAAATTTCCTCGCCAGCATTTTGCAGTTGATTCTGGGTATTGAGTAAGCTATCAGCGGTTCCTGGTTCCGGGGAATTTATGTTAATACATGTCCAAAGGCAGTGGGGGACCAGGGATTTTGACCGTCAAATAACCTTTAAAGTATCCCAGTGACAATGATTAAAAAGAAAGAAACAAGTTTTGAAAAGGAAGGTAAAATTATTCGAGGGTACTTTAGTGATTAGCTAAAAGGTTTTTATTGTCGTAAAACTTTTGCCCGAAGAATTTCGACAGTTAAAGGGGAAAAAATATTTTTTAAGAAGAAGGAAAAAAAAGGATTTTTTTTTTGCAAAGAAATTTTTTGAGCAAAAAGAAAAAGAAAAACAAAACTGGCGTAGGGGCGCATCGGCCATGTGGCCGGTTGCCCGCCGGGCCAGTCCGGGCCTGGTGACACACGATAAACTCAATCTCACTCTAGCGCCTCTGGCGGCTGACTGACAAGTTTAAATGTGTTACAACTTGTCCCTGCTTGTCTCAGATGATCACACTACTGGACAGATCATAGTGTATGGATTTAGTTTCAGCAGTTGCTGCTATAAAAATTCATTCACTTTACTTTTTGATCACACCTTGTATACAGTAATGTTGACTAAGTACGAAATATTAATCGATGATTTACGTACACTTTTTCCTGAAGCTAAATCAAATAGAGAAGAGATCTGTGAAGACGATGGAGCTAAACCATTTTTCGAAGAGAATTTTCAAATCATGAAAATTAAATTATTAGCAAACACGATATAGAATCATGAATAGAAGCAGATGAAGATTCTAAAAAGAAATTGAACTTCAAAGGTTTTTTTTTAGAGAAAGATAATGTTAAGTGGCATAAAAGCAATTAAGGGTGACTCAATAAATTTCTTTTAAATCTCATTAAAAAATAATAATATTTTAAGGATTAATTCTAAAAGTTTCTACATTAAAAATACCAGCAACAGCATTTTATTTGGTATGAAGCTTGTAAATCTCACAATCTGCTATCCGCAGCATTTCTAAGCACTTGATTTAAAGAGAAAATGTTGAATTGCTTTCAATAAAAGTGCAATATAAAGCTAATTTATGTATTATAATTATGTCTAAAAGTAAATTTCAATCTTAAAATTTTAAAACATTTGTTTTGATGGTAAATAGTTAGGGTAAAAAATGATTTTTAGCTGTGTAGAACTGGATTTTTATCTGGGGTCATTCACTGATCGCCATGCATCTTAGAGTTTCCCCAGGGGACTTGCATTTTTCCAGGTTAACACTAGAATTATGGGAGGGGTCATTTTGACCCTGTGCAAACTTTTTTTGCTATCTGCTCTTCTGTATTTTCGTATGAAGCTTAATCCTTTCTTGACATTTCCTTAATAATTGTTCTGTTTGATAATGTAAAGCTTTCAAGAGTATTGATTTTTTTAAAAACCTAAACTAAAGGATTATACCTAAATGCGTGGGCAGGTGTCATTTTGACCCTTTGAGGAACAAAAAGAGATGCAAATATATTTACTAATGCTGAAAACACAGAAGAACCTAAAAAAAGGCCTCTTAGAATATAGCATTGCAAGAACTTGAAGCTTTTATAAGGTACATAAAAGAACATTAGTTGCTGATTTCTGAAATGTAAATGAAACAGCTCTGTTATTTTAAGGGTTTTTAAACTTTTTTAAAATGCTTCAATATCCATCCTTAAAATCTCTGCATCCTTTAAATAAACTGCATTTATTCTAAATATGTGTATTTTAAACTAATTTTTACAAATATACAACATTATGTAGGGAACTTTGCAAATTTCTTCTCGGGGATCAAAATGACTCCCGTCATATTTCTAGGTATATGAAGATTGCCGTAACTGTAGTATTAAAAATTTGTATAAATCATTTTTGTTTGTTCTGCCAAATTTCTTTTGTGTGTAATTTGGTTTCATTTAATTTATTTTGAACTCATTTTTTCCCTTTCTGGTATTACAAGCACCATTCTCTTTTCGTCATGCGTTTTTATTTTTATTTTTTTATATGACTTTTACATGTGCACACTAGTACCTCCGAATAACTGATAGACACAGCATTGAAAGTTTTATCATTATTGGGAGATGTCTGCTATTAGGTAGAATTAATTTATGAAAATTTTTGCTTTTTGAGCTTATGGCAGTTCATTTAAATGAAAAATTGTGATATTGATTAAACTTGTACTGTTCTATCATGCTCTAGACTGAACATATCATAGTTCCGCATTATTTCGCACATTGCATTTGAAAAGCGTAACTTATCAATTTCCCTAGAATAAAATTAAAATAACTCATATCAAGTAGGTAACTAAGTCAAATGACTAAAATATTAATTTAACAGACTTTACTTGGTCTTTTTTTTTTTTTTAATTGAAAATTTATAAAAACTTTTCACTGCATGTTTTCAAAAATTCACTAATTTTTCATTCCTTGCCATTCGTTCTTTATCCTTGTCCAAAAGAGCAATTTGTTTAATCCCATGCTTCTAGAAATTAAACCCTTAACGTTCAACTGCGATCCACATTTTCCAAAATTCCATATAAGAAATACTGATTTCTGCAGATGCAAAGCAACTAGAAATCCTCAGCATTACATTCAACATTGTATTCACACTTCCTCATTCCATCTTCGTTCTTCAGGCAATTGGACTCGAGACTTAAAAAACTATTATTCGTTTCCTGCAGCATTTAATTTTTTTTTATGATTATTTTATTTTGCCACTAAGCATTTTACATACCGTCGAAAGAGACATTAAACAGAAATTGAGATATTTTTTTCTTTTATTATTTTTGTTTTAATTTTTATTTATCATTTTATTTTTTTATTTAGTTTTCTCATCACATTTATGTAAATATTTTTATTTCTCTCTCTCTCTCTCTATATATATATATGTATATATATATATATATATATATATATATATATATATATATATATATATATATATATATATATATATATATATGTATGTATTATATTATATTATATTTCCTTTTTGAACAAAACTATTTTCTGTATAGTATATCAAAATTGAATGTTACCCATGTGGGTTGTTTCTAAATTTTCACACAAGTCATCCCATAATTTGTTAAATTTAATACTTTTGAATTAGTACAAAGGGATGGCTCATTAAATTAAAAAATATATTTTAAAAAAAATACACATTTTCCTAATTTCAGCTCTGCCCTAAAAAGTTCTGAAAATTTCCAGCTTGAAAAATATTAGACAGGCTGTGATGATGTTGTATTCAGTGCTATTGGTAAAATATGTTATATATGGAGGTTCATTTGTGATATTATTAGGTTCGGTAGAATGTAAAAAAACAGGGCCGTTATTATTATTATTCAGCTTTTATTTTCATGAATTAATTATGTATGTGTATGTTATTGCAAACGATACTCAACCCACAACAAGACACTAAATATTCAAATATTAATGAAAGGCACATTTTCTGTAGATATATTAATAAGAATGCCTTACCTCATTTTTCTCAAGGCATTCGGGCTGTATCCGAAACATCCACACTGTGCTTTCAACACCCGCTCCCGCTAAAAATCTTCTCCCTCGTCCTTCCTCCTTTCCAAACATTCCCCCGGAACCCAGGCAAGTTCCTGGCCAATTCCCCTCCTCCGCAGTAAAACAAAACCCTGCCAAAAGCGCCAACACGCACATTTTTACTGCTCGCGGGGCCGAAAATAAGTAACATGTAATGTCAGCATTACACAGGCAATACATAAGGAACATTTCTTTTTCATTGAGAATGTCTGTTTTGGTGAAATTAGTGTATGATTGCATGGTTTAATGATCATTTTTTAATGTATATGCAGCGAAACCCTGATTTTAGGTTTCTCAGGGGACTGGGTTAAAAAAACGTGAAATGGCATAAAAATCAAATAGAAAAAAATCTAAAGGTAGTCAAGATGACTCTTTTAAAAGATGTAATATCCATTCACCTTTTTCAGTACCCATACCCCATTTAGTGCCATACACCTACCTATACACCTTTTACGAAAAGAACTTTATTAAACATACCAATTCAGATTATTTTAACATTTCGTTGCAAATCTTGTCGTTTTGGGGAGAAAATAGTCTGTAATATAACCGAATGACGCAGTAGCATTTTTGTTCTTGTAGATTTAACTTTCAACAATTGATTATCTTTAAAAAAGCACAAATGAAACACATTACATCTTTTAGAACATTTCTTTTTACTTCTCAGGGAAAATGAAAAATGTGGAAAATTCATAAATAACAAACTATGGATCCGGGTTGAATTAACATTATTAGTGTACAGAAAAACTGGGACTTGGTGAAAAAAAACATTAAATGCGGGGGAAAGGTAGATTCGGGAGACTTAAAATCGGAGTTTCACCGTAATTATGAAGATTTAACCTTTATTTTTAGAGATTTTTTCCGAAATCTGAAGCTAGTATTTGAATGGATTTCAAAGCTCTTGACTATGTAAAAGCTTTTTTCTGATTTTTCTTTTTCAGAAAAACTAAGTGTGTATCTTTTTTAGTTTCAACCGTTGCATTCGAAGAAAATTAAATGATTTTATAGTGTAGCATTAATATACATAGTAATATTTCTGGTCCTTGTGTTGAGTTTTCATGTTGAATTCTCGTTACATTATTTTGTTCCAATTTTCCAACATGAATGTACTTTCAGATTTAGAGCTAACAAAAGTGAGGCCGATGCTCCGGTTTTACACTGAAAAATAAGTGAAGAACATTGTGAAATAAATTCACCTGAACAAAAGATCATTTTGATGACTTTTCTAATATTGAGGAATGGGGGGATACACCCATGAGTCCTACAAATAACTTGCTACAAATGTTCAGGATTTGAATTCCTTCTCTAGCTCCTCAGAAGAATGTTAATGGTTAATATAATGCTCTTTTCCCCTCCAAATCAAAATAATGGCAATAAAATTGTCAAAAACTGAGAAAAAAAATTGAAAAAGAACTGAAAAAGTGCGGCATTCCAAAAAGCGGTAGGCGATGCCGAGAGGGAGGAGTTACAGTAGTCCTATTTGGATTCAGGATGATTTTTTACATAAGAACAAGCAGAAATAGCACCAGAATCATTTTTCATGTCTCTCAATGCAGCTAATTTATTAATAATGAAAAATTTAACTTACTTTTCGAAATTTTTTTTTAGTTAATTTTTTGTTTTTTGAGTACCATGTGAGAGACAAATATGGCATAATAGAAAAGTTTTTTTTTTTTTAGCAATAATGTTCTGCTTTATTGTTTACATCAGTCAAATTGAATTTTGTTTAAAAATTTTCGTTATCTTTAAAAAAAAAATCTATGGGAAAAAGAGGTTTTTTTTTGTCGAAAGTTATAAACTTCAGGTCTCGTGCAGCATGCCTAAATAATTTTTGATTAGAATAAAAGTTTTTGTGGCAGATGTGGGTCTGTAGGAGCACTTTTTTTTAAAAAAAAATCAACTGGACATTTTGAACGTCTTAACGTTTTTTTTTTCTGATACACACTATCATTTATTACACACAGAAGTAAGGGAAAATTTTCGCTTAAGGCAAAGTTCTTGGCTTGCTCCCCCCTATATAGTACTATTACTTAGAGGCAATAGGTCACTAGGCTTCTTTAAACTTTGTTTTAAAGTTTTACATTTGAATTTATCTTGTTAATGTCAAACTTAAGTATGAAAGTTTGTTCCATTTAAATTAGAAATTTTTGATCAGTTTATTCTTCCTTACAAAGATTTTAAGTGTACATGGAGTGTCTTAAGTATATTATTAGTAAAAATAAAAAATAATAATAATAAAAAAACTGTTGAAATCAACTTGCTGTGTTACCACTTAGCAATTTGATTGTAACATTTTCAACTCCTAACTCAACCTAAAAGTTACGAAAAGCTTACAGCTCTAAGACTAATCTTTGCTTTTAACAATTTTTATTATTAAAAGCAAAAAGTCTTTTCAAGTATTTTGCAAATGGTAAGCTGAATATGTAACTACGCATGTGTAGAAAGTCCTGTGTTTTAAAAACTGAAGAAATCTTCTAATGAGTAAGTAAGTGCTGTACCATTTTTTATTTCAAAGCTTTTTATTTTTGTGTTTGCATAAAAAATTTTGCTACTTCTTAAAAATTGTAGATTTTTTAGTTACCGTTATTATTGTTATTTCTGCTCTTTTAGAGTAGTGTTGATTTGAAATTCAATTAATGATTGGGTACATTTTTTGGAACCAGAGTCTTTTATTGCATAATCGTCTCTCACCATTTCGTGCTTCGACTTTCACAGCTTCACTCATTGTGATTTTTTCAAATATGATCATTAACCATTTCTAATGTGCTCCTGTTAAAGAAGGAAGGCAAGATCTTCTGAGTGGCTAATAGGTAGACCGATTGAGACACGCTGCAGTGGGAATCTTGAATCACTATTTGCTTTAAACCATTAAATACATAATGAGGGGCGTCAACCACTGTATCATTGCAAGTGGATAAATGTATTTGTAAGCAGTATAAAACGACTTACTTTTTAAGAAGTAAAATTTATCTTGAGTAGCAAACTTCAATAATATGGTATTTGTCCTGTCTAATATTATCTTTTATTTTGTGAAATGTATTGAATAGTGCAAGAGTAATGATGGCTTAAAGGTGTTATTTTATGTCTGGAAGACTCTAATAATGTTAAAAGAACGTATTTCAAAGGTCTTCAGCAGTTTCTCTATGCTCTTACTATGAAAATATTCAATTTATAAGTAAAATATCTTACTTCACAGGAGTTCACTCATTGTGGTAGAGTCTGGATCTGACTAATCATACTAAGCGAGACTGTACTACTTGTATTAAACTTGTAGAAATAGCATTAGTAAGTAGGTAGTCGCTCACAGGAGTGGATACAAGGGGAGAGTCACAGGGGTTGTGACCCCCCCCCCCCCCCCCACCTCCTCCAAACTGTCGACAATAGTTTTTTTCACATTGTGTTCAAACACTGTGTGAATAAAATGTGAATCAATCATTCATCAATTATTTTTGAAAGTAAATATTTGAAGTTAATACTACTTCTTTCCATTGCTTATGAAATTAATTTGTAATGTTTATCCCAAATATATTATATGTTTATCCCAAATATAATTTTTGTGCACAAAAATTATGTTAAACATAAGGAACTTGCTCATTCTTCCATCACTCAGCATTGTTAGACTTCTGGTCACTGTTTTGATTTTTCATCTGCAAAGATTTTTGTAAATGTTCTTCGGTTTATGACCTCGATTTCTGGGAAGCTTACTATATTTGAAAAAATTATCATTCTCTTGTCACTGATTTTTCAAGCATTTCATTTTTTCATGATATTTGGAAGCAATTTCTATAATTGCTTTTTTAGGTTTCTTTGTTGTCTCTCACTCTTTTTGTCTCCTGGCTTTTGATTGGTTGTCCCCTTGATCTGAGCCTGGGGTTGACGTGTCGTTTGCTGATTGGTTTGTTGCCTTGTGTCCTGAATTCCTATTGGTTGGCCGTCTTTGGTATAATTACCAGTCTCCACGTGGTTGTTGTCGACTCTCTCGCAACTTTCAGTTGTGTTGGTCAGCTTTTTGCTCTGATGAAGAGGTTCCATTGTAGCCTTGAAATAGCTATATGCTATATTTTCTTCAAAATTTGTGCTTTATTTAGGTTGGTTTTTTACTTTAATCATATTTTAGCACATAGCTTATATGATATTTTTTTATTAAAAGTTGGTTGATAAAATCAGTTCCTGTACTCGCCCAAACCAATTGAACTAGCGACCACCCTTCTTTCAGGGTACTAGAGCACCTCTTTTCATCGTAAAAATTTATTTATAACCCTAAGAGTCAATGACTTACACCCTTTTCATGTAACTAACCACTTTTCACGAACTTATTTATGTTTTTTAGATAAATGTTAAAAAATTTCAAAGCAGAATGTACTGAAAAGGGAAATGTACATTTCAGAATAAGCCTTATTACGGAATAGTTGTTGACTCATCTGATGAATTAAAACTTATCAGGAATAGAGTTAGTCATTTTCGAGAAGGAAATCCTTTTCAGAATGTTGTGAGCAGGATTTGCCTTTGATCTGAGTACTGCATGCTAAATATATTTTCACAAATTTTGCGTTAAAAGCATTGTAATTGTTTGTTCTCAGCTGGTCATTTTAGTGGTAAGTACAAGGATCTCTGAATCGTAAAGTGGTGGATAATCTACATTATTTTTAATATGTATGCATACAGCATGTCCCCGTTTAACCTGCGAGCCCTCTGTTTTCACAACTATTAGTCCTATTTACGTACTTCCATTTGCAAAAATGGAGCAAAAAGATGCAGAGTTATGATGTGCAATGATTGTAACAAAAAAAAGTGAAAAAGTACAAAATATAAATTTTTGTGGTCCACAAGTCCCCTATATTGCATTTAGGGAAATTATCTCTATTGAAAGATAGTACAAACACAAGGAATTTGAAATATTTGCAACCAAAATTCAATGAGACATTGGAGTTCTAAAATAGTAAGGACCAAACAGAAGATGACATCATCGGAACATATCGCCCTTTCAGAAAAATGACACGTCATTTTTAATTAAAATATATTTTTTCATTGCTATTGAAAAATAAATGTAAATGTTCTGCTATGGTACAGAAAAACACACTACAATAGCTGTTACAATTTCAGAAAACATTATGTGCCATTGGTTCCCAATCTGGGGCAAGGAGTGCTATTTAAAAGACAAAAAGTAATAATAAAACGTTATTTTTATTAAAAACTTAAAACAAAAAAAAATCGTTTATCAAGAATGATAAGTTAAAAAAAGAAACAAATTTTATGTCCACGAGCTTTCTCCTCCTTTGAAACTTACCCTCAGTGAACCTTATCAAGGTAAAAAGAATTATTTTATAATTCCTTTCAAGTTTGATATTCTCAAGGCAAATATTAAAAGCTGATTCAGTTGCAAACCCTAGGGAGTGTTCAATGGCAGGTAATGAGATTCACAAACTTTCTACAGACAATAAATCCTAATTTTTACCAATCAACTTAACCAGTTGAAAATGGACATGGAATTAAGATGACTTGAATCAAGATTTGAACAAATCAGAAATTCAGAGAGTTTAGATTCATTTTCTTTTGAAGCTGTGGATAAGTAAGCTCGATGACTCTTTGAAAATTGAGTTTAAAAATAATTTTAAAGTATGGCTATGAGTCAGACTGAGTGAAGCTTATGCAGCCTCATCCACAAATGAGGAAAATAATTAAATATTTCAGCCAACAAAAGACATTTGCTTCAATAGTGGTGTATGCTGACGAACATAAAGACCTGGCTTAGGGGCGGTAACTTACTGCTAAATGAAGAATGCCATTCAAGCTTTCGCTGAATTCCACCAAACATGAGGCATTCATTGAAATGGTAAAAATAATGCAATGAGGTTTCAATTTTTCTTTCTAATTTCAAAATTTGTGTCAACTTTTTCATTTTTTCCAGATTTTAATTCATCAAAGAAGATAAACTAAATTAAAAATGTTTATTTTAAAAGTATGTGAATGATCTTAATTAAGTATTTGTCAATCTATTTTTTTTGGGGGGGGGGAGGAAGGCCGAAAAAGATACATTTTTTTTTCACTTTAAGTTAGGAATGATTGGCTAAAATTTCTCTATTATTTACTTTTTACTTTGAATTAAAATTCAGCATTCATTATTTGAGCAATATTGATGTTCACAATCTCTAACTTAAGGTTTTTCCTTCAATGAAGAAAGGGAGGGAAATTCAAATACAAATGTGATGACCAGCAACAGACTCTGGGCCCAACTAGGCTGGTCCTAGTCAATTAGTCCTCAATGAAGATCAATGGCCCTCTTAAAGCTATCCACCCCCTTGCTCATTACCGCCCCTTCTGGTAAGCTATTCCAAGTGCCCAGGAACCTACTAAAGTAGTAGTTTTTCCGAATTTTCAAGTTAGCCTGAGATTTAAATAGCTTAAAACAATGACCCCTCATCCTGCTTTCCCGGCAAAAATTTAATCCATTCACATCTTTCATTTTGATAAATTTAAATAACTGAATCATGTCCCCTCTGAAAATCCTTTGCTCCAGGCTATACATGTTAAGCCTATTAAGTCAAGTATCATAATCTAAATCTGAAAGTTTCCTTAGTAATCTAGTTACCCTTCTTTAAACCCTTTCCAATACACAACTATCTGTCTTCAGATAAGGCGACCAAAACTGAACACCGTACTCCAAAGGAGGTCTTACTAAACTCCTATATAAAGGCAGAAGAACTTTCTTAGATTTGTTTGAAATAGATCTATTGATAAACCCAAGCAAATTGTTGGCTTTGTTATTAGCAATGTTGCACTGTTGACTAAACTTGAAGTCCTGATTTATCAAGATACCCAGATCCATAACATTTTCTGCTTGATTAATGATTGAACCCTGTAAACAATATCTTGTATGCTTATTTCCATGACCTAAGTGTAGCACTTGACATTTCCCTTCATTAACTGCCATACCCCAACTATCCGCCCACTTAGTAATATAATCTTAATCTTTTTGAAGCTGTTTAAACTGTTCCTTATTTTCTACAATCCCCATAACTTTTACAACATCAGCAAAACAATTCATGCTTCCAGAAATATTTTCATTGATGTCATTCATAAAGATAATAAACAAAAGAGGCCCTAAAACTTATCCCTGAGGAACCTCACTTAAAACATCACTCCATTTAGAATGATTTCCTCTCACAAATACTCTTTGCTGTAAGCCAATTTCTAACCTAAAGTAAAGTTTTTCCTCCTATTACTATGTCAGCTAATTTGCTGAGAAGAGCAACATGCGGTACCTTGTCAAAAGCTTTTTGAAAATCAATATAAACAACATCCACACATTTTTTGTCATCTGAAGCTGAGGTAACTTGGTAGTAGAAATGCAATAAATTAGTCACCCCGGATTTACCTTTCCTGAAACCATACTGCAAACTAGTCAACAGACTATTAGTCTCTAAGAACTTCATGACCTTAATTTTGATCAAAGTTTCGAAAATCTTACAAATCACTGAAGTCAAAATTACAGGTCTATAATTCCCAGCATTACCTTCAGACCCCTTCTTGAAGAGTGGCATTATGTTAGCCAGCTTCCAGTCCTCTGGCACAATCTCCGAGTTATAAGAAGCATTGAATATATTCAAAATAACATCAACTAATTCCTCTGCACATTCAACTTAAATATTTGGATAAATATTGTCTGGTCCCGGAGCTTTAGTTGCTTTAATCTTTTTCAAATGAAATAGAACTTCCTCCCTGGAAAATACAAAATCCTCAAGCTGTATAATAGCTTGTGTCTTGTTAGTGTCAACTGTTGAGATACAATTATCGTTAAACACACTGGTAAAGAAGTTATTTAGAACATTTGCAATATCCCTATCATTTTGGATTAAATTTCCATACTTATCAATTAATGGCCCTATTTGACTGTTTTGAGCTTTCCCAGAATTAGCGTAAGCAAAAAAATTTTTAGGGTTCCCATCAATGTCATCTGCTAGCCTTTGCTCCAATTCCCTTTTCTGAATCCATACCAAATACTTAAAATTTCGCCTTGCCTTACCGTACTCCGCACTCTGACCAATTTCTTTAAACTGATGAAAAGTGGCTTGCTTATAATTAAGAGCTTCTTTAGTCTCCCTGGAGAACTGCATGGGCCAAATTTTGGTACTAACACCTTTTCTCCTAAATGGAACATAATCCCCAACTGTTTTAGCAAGTTTTTTCTTAAATTCCATCCACTGCTGATCTATTTCACTGTTTTCCAATCTTGACAAAAAAAAACCTCTTTCAAGCTCTGCCTAAGTGCAACAAAATCAGTGTTTCTGAAATTGGGCACAAACCTAAAATTATCATCTTTGTACATTTCAAATTTAATCCGAACCTAATGCTGTTATGATACCCCTACACACAACCCCTGAACAAAACTTCCTATGTCACAAAAAACTAGATCCAAATCGTCTCCTCTCGAGTTCCCTGAGTTACTACTTGATCTAAGAAACAGTCACCAATTACTTTTAAAAATTCCTCTTCTTTGCCATTACCAGGATAAAAAGTATTCCAATCAATACTCGGAAAATTGAAATCCCCCATTATGATAACGGATCCCTTACTGGACATGTCACTAATAATATGGTACATCTGTTCATCTTGTCCCTGGTTTGAATTAGGTGGCCTATAAATGTTTCCAAAGCGTAGCTTTTCGCTCTTACTGCTCATCAACTCCAGCCAAACCATATCAGTATCAGTAGGCTTATCATTTATGACCAATTCATTGCAAATAAAATTGTTTCTAACATAAAATAAAACCCCACCACCTCTTTTACCTACTCTATCCTGTCTGAACAAATTATACCCAGCAATATGTAATAACTCTACATCAAATTCGGTAGCCCAAATCAAATTTGCATCGGTCAACCTTCACAAATGGGCCAAAAAGGTTGGACACCGCTGCTCTATGCACATTTTATATTAATTCCTTGTTAGCTGCAATGTCCCCCTCCCCAATCTTGCAGGTTGAATGGGGACACATTACTTGTTTCATCAATGCTTGTTTGTTTGTTTTTTTTTTTTTTTTAATGCTTTTTTTTATAAATTTGTTTGAAAATATTATTGATTAAAATGTTTTTCAATTTGCCTTTCAGAATATTAATAAAGAGGGGGGTCCTGGTAAGTACTTTTATTTGGATGAATATTTGTTGTTGTATGTAAGTTATTGCCTAACCAACTCCATGCTTCTATATTTATCTTGTGAAGTTGTTGTGTGTGTGTTCTCGATTGTCGTAGCTTACAGGTCATTTAAATATTGTGAACATTTTTTTAAAATTACATTTTTAATAAATTTTGTCCGAAAGTTGAAATACCTTTTTTGTTGTGCTTATCCGAAGTAATTATATAGTTTTTCACATATGATGCGTTTTTAGATGATATGTGTGTTATAAATTTATAACTTATTGCTTATTAATTTTAACGTTTCAAACATGCTATTAGAAAACTTAGTGCAGATCAATTTGCTTTGCTTTTCAAACCAAAGTAAAACAGCCCAGAACTTGCCAACGAAGGGTGGATGTACAGAAAATTTCTGCCTACCCTCCCTGCGGAGTGTTTTATCTACACTTTTCTTCAATAAAAACTTTTTTTGAGTTAAATTCTGGCATTTCAGAGCTTTTACTTCTATTACAGCTTTGCTATTAACAGAAGCATCTCTTCTTTTATGGCCATTTGTAGCTTCCGTTACTGTTTTAATAGTACAGTCAACCCTCGTTTATCGCGGTTAATTTGTTCCAGGGTTTACCGCCATAACTGAATTTCCGTGAAGTAGGATTCTGTATTTATAAACCGAATACTTTCCTAACTAGAACGCATAAACTTACTTAGGACAATTTAAATAGGTTTTTAACATAGTTTGAGCCCTCTAGACATGAAACAGCACCCTTAGCCACCATTACATTTACATTACTTTATATATTACACAAAATATGAGAAAATGAGATATATTAGACGTAATAGATATCACATAGTTATATTATTGGGAAATAAAACTACATACACACATTCATTTCTTACACATTACTATTAATCTATGAATATAGCTTAACTTGTTCGATGAAGAATTGCCAGTTAGTGACCGTATGTGCCCCCGTTCTCCTACATTTATCCTCATTAAAGGTATTGCGCATACAACTTAAAAAGCTAGTACACTGTTGAACACCATTTACAGATTTATTTATCCTCTAGTGATTTATACTTTCTAGTTATAGTGGTTAACGGTTAAAATGAAATAGTGATTCGCTACACTTTCTTCGGTGATTTTATACCTCCACTCCCTCAACTAGTACAACTACAGCTCCTCAGAAGAGCTTATCTTGCTTGAAAGACATACTTTGTTAATCTTTTGTAGGAAAAAGTTATACGGGTGCATAAAAAAGGCTAATTACTATATTTGAAAAAAAAAAATCGAAAAAACCGCGATGTAGTGAAGCCGTGAAAGTTGAAGCGCGAAGTAGGGAGAGACGACTGTATTTCTATTTTCAACTGGCATAGGACTTGTAAAGCAGACAACATTCTAAAACTATTTTGTATACTATGTTCATTTCAGTTTCTTGTAACAAAAGACATGTCGTAATCAGGCGTTTGCTGATATTGGTTGAAAATCCACTTGGGAATAGATCCTAGTATTTATAACATTAAATTTTAATTTTGGAACCTTAAACTATCAAATTTGTTGATACTTATTTCTTCTTTGAATTGTGGCACATTTTTTCCATTAACTTTCATTAACAATGCTTTGAGAAGTTGGTCTTCATCAGTTGCCACTGCTGTGGCTGCATTGTTGGAAATTTTTAGGATAATCATATTATTTGTTTGTCTACATCCCTTTGCCTGCCCTGGTCATTTCTTTGGGCTTACTGACACGGGCAAATCAACTCATAGTACAAACCATGCAAGATATCTTACAGCTTCTTTAGGTTTCAAAACTCTTGAGTGCAAGCAAAAAGTTCTGTAGACAACTGTGAGTCATCGAAACTATGTAAAGATCCTGTTTTGCTGTCGTCAAACTCTGGAAAGCACTGTCCTCTTGAAACAGTTGCACAACTATCAAGTACATATTTTCGATCTATGCTCAATTTTTCAGTATTTTTTCTTTTGCCTATGTAACATAACGAGAAGCCTAGCATGGTAGCATTGGTAGGTTTTCGCATCCCATCAACTTGGATTCGATTGGGCCAGTAAGTCCTTAGGTCCAATAGCTTTTTTTATTTATCAGGTTTTAGATTAGGAGCTTGTTGGCATGAAAAATGCTCAACTAAATGTTGCAGCTCTTTCTTTATTTTTCAAACACCAGAAGTGATGCGTTTTTCTTCCTCTTCTTGCTGGAGAGCAGTTTCACTTGACTCTTAGTAGTCAAGAAACAGTAACTTTGTTCTTATTCTAAAAGATCCTGCAGTGATTATGAGTTTTGGGTTGTTCCCCTTGGTTTTGATCACAAAGCAAATAGCGTGCTGCACCAAGTTTTTTAAAGCACATTAGAAATTTGAGACTTCTAAAGCAATAAGTAGATAATTTTAACACACCAAGCATCAAAAGATGCATGTAACAAACTGTATAATTATTTTATACTAGGCAAAAATAAAATTTTCTTGTTTTTACAAAATTTACTAAAAATGTTTTTTAAAAAAAAAAGTCACAACTTCAACAGATTTGTGTAAAAGTCCTACTCTCTTCCATAAACTGATGGTGGCAACTGACGATTGGCCTTGAAAAATCTTATTTTCTTGGAAAAGTCTACCTGAGGAGGTTAAGGAATGCTTCAATTGGTACAAGGATAGTAATTATCGCATAATGTGTTGATGCAAACTGTCTATCCTCTGCCCCATTTTAACAAATAAAGCCATGTATTCTTTCAATCATCAGAAATTATCTTATCAAATCCAGACTGTACATAGCAGTGGTCAGCATGGGAGTATTTTTGGTGTCTTGTTTCTCAAAATTACGAATAAATTTCATGAATTTGAAAACAAAATTTATGGTGAATGACCGGATGTTTCAAGTGATATAGTTATAGGGTGCTTATGTGACTTGTAAAACCTAGAAAGCCTTCTCTCTTTTTTTTTTTCAAAGCCTTGAAAGTTTTGCAAAATTGAGAAAACTCCTCAAAGTCCTTGTTTTTCATTTTCCCATAAGCCAATCTCGTGAAGTAATTGCTGTAGCAAAATGTTTGACATGTGGACTCCTTCATGGGGAGTAAGAAAAAAGAGGGAGTTTACATCTCAAAATGACACTATTGATGACTTGAACAAGTGTGAGATAAGACAAGCAGCTATGGACTTGAACTTAAAAGAGAATACTACTAGGGAAAATTGATTTTTAATGGAAAAAGAGTCCTTGATTAAAATTTTATATTCAAAGAGTGAAAGAGATTTTACATGCATAAATATTTTAGAAATATTTCAAAGAAGAGCAACAATATTTGCTTTACAATGATTGGGTAGACAAAAATGTAACATATGGCAAGTGTTGGCAGGAAGATTCCACTGCAGATATGCATACCAATACTAGGTCAAAAAACCCAACTAATGATTGTGCATGCAGATTCATCAAATGTATGATGTATCAGTAGAACTGAATTAATGTATACAGGGTTCATACGGGTCATGGAAATCCCGGAAAGTCAGAGGGAAAAAATATGCAATTTTCATACCTGGAAAAGTCATAGAAAATTAAAATTTTAGTTCCAAGTCATGGAAATGTATTTAAAGTCATGGAAAATTAAATTTTCTTTCAAAGTCATGGAAATTTATTTAAAGTCATGGAAAAATGTCCTGGGCAAAGAGAAAGTAACAGAAGCCAAAGGAGCTTTAGAAATCTTGAGTGATTTAACAGTATTGCACATAAAAACTATTAAAACTGGAAAATTGAACAATCCCCCCCCCCCAAAAAAAAAATCTGAATTTTGAAATCTCATTGCATTCACTTCTGTTGCCACTTGTCTTTTTTTTTTTTTTTGAAATATGATTTTACTGCTAGACATCACTTATTTTGAATTACCATTATTTTCAACATTTCTTATATTTTATATTCGGTAATAACAAACTTGCACCTTCTTAATTTCGCCACATCCACTCAAAAAACACAATTCAATTAAATCGGAGTTTGTTTTCATCACTTGTAAAAACTTTATTATTCAATTTATCGGAGTTTATCTCAATTTATTGAAGGTTTTATAAAATAAAGATGTTAAGTCAGGCGATTGAATACAGAAATAGGGAAATTCTAATACAGTGGACTCCCACTACAACGTGATCCAACTTACGCGAAATGACTATAACGCGAGTTTTTCAGCAGCAACAAATTTTAGGGCTAAAGCGAATTTCTCACTCTCAACACGTAAATATTTGGAAAGGAATCCTGATGCCAAGTTTTGGCTTTGTTATTCACTACTAAACATTAACTTCATGAATGTACTTCCATCCTTTCAGCATCACTGACTGTGCAAGTTCCCACACACCGCACTATACACATAGCTTTATTAGTGTGTGTAATCACCACTTCTCATTTTTTATCTATTTATTCTAAATATGAAAGGTGATGAAATATTGTAGCTCCTAGGCATGCTGTTTCATCTAAAGTTTGAAGATGGAAACAAAAAGCGAAAGTTTATGACAGTGTAAAAAAAGGTAAAGATTCTTGATAACACTTTTTGCTCCTTGAGTAAGAATCTTTGTTATTAATTTGGCATTAGTAGAATGTTGTGTTATGCTCAAAGGTGCACACTTGGTATTACATTCAGTTGTTCCAAATTGGTATCACAGTTTCAGAAAGGGTTAAGATTAATTGATTGCTTTACTGTTTTTGTAAAGTTCTTGATAAAGCTGCTATGCCACCAATAATAAAGAAATGGCTACTGAAATAAAAGATTCTATTGACTTATAACTTGGCTATTAACTAAAATTTAAATTTTTAAGTCTCAGACCATGTTATATGTGACTCAGTGCCATTATAGAATTGGAAGATTGCTTAATTTTATATTCAAATCTTCATCAAATTTATTGTCCCCAGAGTCAATCTGAATGGAAATGAATAATGAAGGACTTTCGGAAGTAGAACAGGCAAAGTTGCTGAAAATTTTCTGTATTAAGTTAAAGGAGCTGAATTCAGTGGTGATGCCATTTGGAGTGTAGGTGGAATACAGTGTTTGACCAATAGTGCTCTATTACTGACTAATGTCAAAGTAGAAAGAAATTTGGTAAAAGAAGCTTATAACTGGGAATTAGCCATACAAACAGTTGAATGAAAAATGTAATACAAACAAACTACCAGCAGTTACAGTTTACTTTGTAAATGAAAAAAAAAGTTAAATTTGTTAAAACATTGCAAATCATGGAAATCTGAGGTGATCAGTGAAGGTCACTATTAGTCAAATACTGCTTTCAAGGACAAACCAAAAATCCATGAAAAGTTTTTGTCTGACTAAATTGAAGGCATTAAATTCAATAGTGATAGCCATTTTTACTTGACATGCTATATTTGACCAAAAGTAGTCTTCACTGACCTCTTTAAAACTTCTGCAATTAATTAATCTTGTGTTTATCACTGGAAAAATAACTGTATGAATATTAAATGTTGAACTTTCTTTTCTGCATCGTTTGTTTTGATCGTTTGATTAATGTTTTTGTTTTTAATTTGTGAATGATGAGTCACTATTGGTTTAACATGTAGTTTCTCAAAAAAAAAAGGGAGGGGGGGGCGCGAAAGCTCCTGAGATATTTTCTACACCTGCAAGCAGGGGCGGCATTTCAACATTTCATTTGGGGGGGGGGGTCGAGTTTTTTGAATATGAATTTTTTAAGTATGGAATAAAATACGAGTACATTTTTTTAAAAGTAAGGTCATTAAAGAAATTCAAATTTTAATTTCCACACTTTTAATTTATTTTATAGTAAACTGTAACAGAAAAGATCTTGATACTACCGTTTCTAAAGTAAATTTTTAATGTACGATTTTTGGAATCTAGAGGAAAAGGAAATCTTGGTACCATATTCCGTCAATATCCAGTAGCATGCTCTTGGCAATCCCATCGTGCACCAAAAAAAAAAAAAAATCTCAAACCTGAGACACGAAAATGATCTTTCACAGTTAGCTGAGTTGATTGGAATCGGTGAAAAATAATTGAAGCTACAAAGTTATGTTAGAAAACGCATCTTAAAAATTTTTCTCTTTAAAAAAAATCCCACGCAAATTTAAAATTTGTGCTCTAGGCTTCATTTTTCATCGTTGAAGTACTGGCTCTTCGCAAAACAATCCTTTTTGCTTCGTTCAACAACTTTTACAAGTAACTGAAATATTTTATTTATCTTGTTCAATAACCTGCACATATAATATTGAACTTAGATTTATCACTAAATCTTGTATTAATTTCATTAGAAACTGAATGAATTTATTATTTAATACAAAATATTGAGCCAATAATATAACTTTGCATCATCATGTGGATTTTTGTCACTTTAAATTTTTTTTTTTTAAATGAGTCCAATAATTCCAAATTAACAAGACGCTCTTAATAGGAGCTCAATCAAGAGTTTTAGCTTTAACTTTTGAAGACCATTTTGTACCTCTCAGTTAAAGAACACCCAGCAAATGTATTTGTTGATGCATGATTTTTTTTTTCAAAAATAGCGTGTCTTTTGTAAGAAGTTTCCATAAAAGTATACAATGTATTGAATTGCTCAAATACGCCTCTTAACAGAAGGAATTAATGTTCACTCACTAACTGAACGTACATTTAAAATATAAGCGCAACAATGAACTCAAAATACCAAGGAACTTCTCGTAAAAATCGGGCCAGTCACACCTCTGCATTGCCCTTTCACATTGGAAGCAGAAGCATCATCTTAACACTAGACTTACAAGTATGAGGCGTTTAACCCATAGACTAATAATAAGAATAGACTGAGCTATGGCAACCCTTTTGCTGCTCATAAACCAAACCATGTGACTGGTGGATATCCTAGCAACAGCGGGCGTTGATCGTAGCAGACGATCAACGATCGCGAGAAATAAAATAAATAGAATTGATGGAACACGGAAGAATGATATTTTATGGAGTCCGATTTGTAAATTTGCTATTCTAGGTTGTAAATATTTTGTTAATATAGTGAGTTTTTCGTTTAGATAGTACTGTGTATTCTCTGTAGTCAATTTCAATAACTCTCTAAGCAATTAAAGATACAAGCGCCCAAAACGGATCGGCAGACGGTAAGATTTTTACCTACAATTTCAATTTAAGATACCGATTAGTACATTTTTGTGTTAACGCAAAACGTTTACGCCATTACGTTCACGCCAACACTGACGTAGCAGTTCCAAATGAAATAAAAGTTACTGAAAACTGTGATCAAAAACTAATTACTAATGTCAAAATAATGCATAACTAAAAGTAAAACAGTTCAATCTCTGCACCTGGAAAAAAAATTATAATTAAAACAAATTACATCTTAAAATATATGTCGAGTGCCAAACTATAGATAATGTTGTCATCTAGCAACCATGTTGCCAAAGTTTTCGCCAAGCCTCCCACTAGTCACATGATGTATCCATGAACCAAATTTTTCATCAGCAAGTCTGGGAAAGCTCGGTCTACTCTTATTATTAGTCTATGGTTTAACCCATATGAGGAAATTTCTTCTTTAGTTGAAACAAACTTATTCTCCATCTGTTTTTCATTCTGGAAGTTCTGAAAATGATTCATGAATTTCTAAGTTATTATCCAAATAGCGAAAAACAGTTGATCGTGTCTGGACAGGTCTCGAGTTTCATCAACTTTTACTAAAGATCATCTGCAAATTCTTTTTTTTTTTTAAATTTCCTATTGCATATGATCTCTAATTCGCGTTATATAAATTGAATTTTCCCGATTTCTTAATATTCTGTGCAAAATATTTGGGGGTGCAACCGCCCCCTCTTGCTCCCCCTATTTGCCGCCCCTGCCTGCAAGTGTCTTTTCATACTTTGTATTTTAAGTCAAAATTTAGCATTATGGCAAAGGAAAAAAGGAATTTAAAAACATACTATATATATATATATATATATATATATATATATATATATATATATATATATATGCAGTCAATTCGCAATAACTCGAATTTAAAGAGACCGACAAAAAACTTCGACTTATTGGAAGTTTGACTTACTGCTAGTTTCAGTATTTGGCATATTTTAATTAGTATGTACATATAACCAACAAAATTACAACAATTGAAAGTTTTTAAGCTCAAGATGCAGAGTTTAATCAAAATTATTGAGAGAAAAAAAATCAAAAGCATGGTTTTGATTTCAATACTGCTGGAGCAATTTGAATAGAGCTGATTCTACTTGCGGAAAGGCACACATCTTCAATCGTTTCAAATTTCGATTAATGGATTCTACCGCTTTGGAAGTTTCTCTTTTTCTTTTAATATCATTGACAGAGTACGAAGAAAACTCCCTCTGTCTCTCAGGAACTTATTCTCAAATAATCAAATTAAAGAATGAAGGGGAATGTATCTTAACTTAGATCAACCTGTACATAAAGGTACAATCAGTTGACTTGACAGCCTAAAAGCAAATTTGTAGTCCAGCAACATGTCAAAGTGTAAACAGCACTGTACAACGAAAGAAAACTCCTTTTCTCACATGTAACTCCTTCATCGCACATTGGTTCAACAGGTGCTCTTCTTGATTTAGAGGTTTAGTGTGCAGGAATCGCAAGTGAAGGTGAATTAATTTTTCTCTTATAATCACTTGTTTCTTTTTTTTTTTTCATTCTTTCGAAATAAACTTTGATTTATCTTTGAAAAAACTTCGAGTTAAAGGAAGTTAACTTCGAGATCTTTAGAATAATTAGCATAGAATTAGAGACAAAGAGGTCAGGACTTGGTAAAAATCTCGAGCAGGGCATAAAACTGGTCAGTTAAAGTCAGTCAGTATGTTAAAAATTGGTCAGTATTTACAGAATTTAGCCAGTAAAGTCGGTCTTTTTTTTTTTTTTTTTTTTGCATATTTACTAAATAATTAATTTTAAGGTAAAATTCACTGCTATTTTGTTTTCATTTTCTGATAAACTTAAAAAATTCCAAAAGAGCAATCAATTGCTAATATAGCAGCCAAATTTCGCCTACCTGGTAGTCTGTTTTACTTGATAAAAATCTTTGCTAATTGGATTGGGATGATCTAGTTTTATGGAAAACCTAGCTCCCCCCTCTTGATATTGGTTATATTCTTAGAACCATTTTCCTGTTTTTGCCCAAAGTACAAGGTAAACAGTGATGTTCCCATCAATTTTTCTGAGGGTATACTCGCAGTAATCAGTTATGCACAGTATGTGAATACGATCATATACATGATACAGTTAAGCACCGTTTATACGTTTCTCTTTTATGCGTTTTTATCAATTATACATTTTTAAAATTGGTCCCTGCAAAGTCTAATACACATTAACCTATACCTATTATACGTTTTTTTTGTTTGTGTGCTTTTTTCATACAGTCGCTTCAAAAATGTATAAATGGTGCTTCACTGTAGGTTATAATATGAAAATGTTTGAAGCTTGAGGGTATACTCTATATGTCTAAAAATGTTTGAGAGTATACGGCATATATGGAGTATATATACCCTATGGGAACACCACTGAAGGTAAGATGAAGATTTTTTCAAGCAATAAGGTATACTTGACAGCTACATTTGTGTGCAATATCGAAATGAGTAAAAATTTGTTGTGTTTAAATTCTAATTTTAATTTGTTGCCTCAACTTTCATCACAAGTTCTTGCGGTATAAGTGAACTTACACCCTGTCCCAAAAATTTAGACACAAACATAAAATACAATTCACAGTAACAATATGAATGATAGGATATTTAATTTCACATGTGTTGTGTATACTAATATTAAACAATACATAAAGCACAAGATAGGGTTAATTTATTAGAAAAAACATCATGTAGGAGTGCCCACCTGGGAGGAGGGGGTCATGCCGCTGATAGCGCCATTGAAGTTATTAGCGAGGTTTCTTTTGAGGAGTATTTTTCTCTTTTGGGGGGAGTGCACCCTTGATCTTAGGAGGTAGGCAGCCCTGCATCATAATATGTTGAATTTATTTAGTAAAACAGAAAATAGGGTATCCCATAATTTTGACTTTTATCATAGGCAAGTGGTGCCCAAAAAATGGGGGGTCAGAAGAGAGGGGGTAAGAGAGCAACACTCTTGAAGCAGATTTTTTCATTTTTGTGAAATTAGGCAATATTTTTAGATGTTAACGTTTCTTTACTGATTATAAAACAAAAAAGTATGGAACGTGGCCTCAAAAATAAGGACTGATGGAAACCATAAACTTCCCCCTTCCAATTCAAAGTTGAATTCTTATGAATTAGCTTAAGAAAAGTCCATTTATTTGGCAATTTGAACAAGAAAATAAGCTTTCTCGACTATTAGCAAGTATTAGAGGACAATCTTATTCCAATACAGGATTTGCTGGGTGGATCAAACTGTATTTCAGCAAGACAAAATGCCTACTGATGCATCCAACTCAACAAATCTGTTGTTCAACGTGAATAATATCAATGTCATAGAATGGCCATCGGTTAGTCCAAACTTAAATCCAATGTTAAATGTGTGGCAACATCAAGGACAAATACAAGGGAGGGGTGATCATCCCTCCCTTGAGGAACCCTGCACCGGTAATTTCTCCGAATTGAGGTCCAAAAAGGATAGTGCAGGACATCTTTCATATGACTTAAAGGAAAGGAATATGGTTCAAATCTCCCTCCCAGAAACTTTTTGGAAGAAAAATTTCAAAAGGGCGATTTTAAACAGTGTTTGTTGATATCTGGAAGAAAACCAACATAATTATAGCACAAATATTCAGATTGTATATTTGTGCTTTAATTATGTTGGTTTTCTCCAATTATTTCTCAGGGTCATTTCTTGATCTTTGGTGATGTTTGGAGACCTTCCGCCAATCATCTTTCCATTTAAGTTTTGAAAAAGGGGATTGTATATATCTCGGGTAGTGTTAGAGGAAGAAATGGTTTAGTAACTTTCCTCTGGTAGTTTCTCGAATCTGAGGTTCCAAAGGGTGCAATTTTAGATTATCTTCAATGATGTTAGGAAAAGGGAGATCCGAAACATTTCCCCAGAACGACGGGGATTATTACGAAATTTAATTTATAAGTTACAATTTTAGAGTAGATGTAGATCAGATATGTTGGAGAGATAATGGTTAAAAAAAAAAACTATGTCCCGCTCCTTGATAAATTTCTGGATCTACCCTTGGGCAACATCGGTCACCAAAATTATATGAAACTGGAAGCCAATATTTTTCGACACAGAAGTTACTTTATACTTACGATGGAAAACCATATGTTTGAAGTAACTAGAGGTAACGAAAACAATTTCATATTTTAATTTTTAACTTGGTTTCTCAACCTTAAAAAAAATCGTAAATTAAAAAGTGTTTGTAATTATGGGACACCCTATTTTTTAGTTTTCTTAATAAATTCAACACATGGTGTTTTTAAAATACGGTTGGACCTCCATATATCGAAGAAGTAAATTGCCGGAAAAAAAATTCGATACATAGAAACAATCTTATTTTATCCTAAAAATCTCCTAGAACATTAAAATTAAAGCTAATTTTCGTGTATAAAATGAAATTTCTAATTTATACAAGCATTGGATTAAATAAAAGTTAATAGTTAAGAAAAATAACAGAAATTCCATATTGTGCCTTCATACATCTTCATTCTTCGGCAATTCACCTTGATCCCTAACATGAGGGGATTTTTGTTTTGACAATGTAATCAAGCGAAAAGTGAAAAACCAATCTACTTAACTTGAATGATTTTTGCTTCAGCTAAAAAGACTAGGAATGATAATCAACTGACAAAAAGGATAACTTGAAACTGATTTTACAATGTTACTGGTTACAACTAAGATATTTGAAATAAACTTAAGGGAATTAAAGAAGTCCAGAATGAAACAACAACGACCTATCTACTCACCCTTCAACCCCAGATTCCTTACAAGTTTTGTAGCAACCTTTAGTGAACATAATTTCCCCCCCTAACCTTTATTTTTCATGAGACAGACAGTCTAAAGAGAGAAAAAAACTCTATGAATATCTCGAAAAAAATTTGCTATATAGAGTTTTTTTCGATATATAGAAACAATTTTTCTATGTAATGAACATAGAAATTTGCTGGGATTTCGATATACAGAAAATTTTGATATGTGGAAGTTCGATATATGGAGGTTCAACTGTAAATCACTCTAACTTGTGTTTCACTTACTGGTTATTATTATACACATATGTGATATAAATCCCGCCATTTCTATTTTTACCCTGAATTGTATTTTATGTTTGTGTTTATATTTTTGAGACAGGATGTAGTTTTTGTACATGCAAAAATATTTGCTTATTAGTAATTGAAACAATCTTCTAAATGTGTTCAGTTTACTAAAAGATGTTTTTAAATAAAAATTAATTGGAATAAATGTATAATTTATGTATTTCTTCCACTTTGTATTTCCTAATTTCAGATTTTTTCTTTAAGTTGTTTTCCACTGAGTTTTCAAAGGAAAAAAATGTGAATGAAAAACTGCTCTCAATCACTTAATATTTTAAACAGTTGCAAGGTCTTTTAATTTATTTTTCTAGTTTCAGAAAAGTTTTATTCATTATACAATAAATATATTAACTAAACTAAACATTCAGTCTAAATTTGTACCAAATTAGCTGTATATTATGTTGCTACATATTACAAACAAAGCTAGTATCTATTAAATTTTAGTCATTATATGGTCAGTATTTTTGACCCTTCAAACAGTTTTACCCGCTGCTTCAGTAATAGTAATATTCAAGTAATTGGGAATTGACTGTATTTTCTTTGTGATTCAAAATGTCCATCATTCTGAATGTTAAAAATCAAAATACAGTAAAAACTCTCTACAACGATGCTGTTGAGACCTAAAAAAATATTGTTATTGACGGGTTTTCTTTGTTGACAGTTTGATTATTTATGCTGACATTTTGCTTTGACCAAGGAAAATAGCAATACAGACAGATTTCACTGTAGTGTACATTTCTTCTTTCACTTCAATCTTCCATTCCATTCTCAGAAAATTAATTGCTATGGAATTGATTATTATCATAGTCTTCTCTGATCTCATGTATTTTACTCCATCAAAATGAATTTCATTTCTCCAAAAAATGTCCAGCACCTTTTTCATGTTGAAAAAAATCTTAGCCATATCTCTGATCACCACTAATTTCAGCTCCCTCAGTTTCGCATGCTGTGTTTTGAGTGTTTTATTGCTTTCCTTATGAGCATTTTAATTTATTTTTCAACTGTATTTTATTTTTCAGAAAAGAAGTATGAAATACTTGAGAAACCGTGCAGTGTACAAAAAGATCTGGATGAAATTGTAAATGAGCCTGTTGTGGGTAATGTCTCTTCATTGTATAGAAAAAGTAGAACTTGATCAATAACATTTGTTTGCGGATTCTGATTGTTAAAAAATGACTGACGACTAGGGCTGGCCGATATACCGATATACTGTAATGTATCGATATATATTTATTACCGCCGTAACGATACCCAGATTTAAATCTGTCCGATATATTGTCTGACCAGACTTAACTAAGAACTAATTGAAATAATGACTTAAAAATGCATTTTTCATAATTCTTTGTGCTTAATGAGTGGATCATACCTGCCAACTCTTCCAGATTTTCATGTCTTTTTCCCTTGTTATGATTACGAGCAAAATTTTCCAGTATTTTGGTGCTTTGCAGAACAAAAAAATTGTATCTCGCTAGTTTGGGTGCTAAGAATGCGCCAATGCAGCACCGCGCCGTGTCTAAAGCCAGGGTTGCCGTAAGAGCTTCATTCAGATGGAATCCAAGATATGCTTGTTCCATTGGATGAATATCATTCCAGAAGCTTAAGCAGTTTTTACTAGACTACGGAGATCTGAGAACTTTGAAAAGGTATGTAAGTTTCCGTATTTGAGAAGTAAAGCAGTTTGCATGACTTCCGATCCATCGTTTTTCGAAAGTTTGATTTCAAAGAATTGCCGATTGCGTTGTTGAGTGTTGAGGTGGAAGTAGTATCGAAACTAGTGGAGATGTATCTTTTTTTTTGTTCAAGATCCGATATTTCATTTGATATGACTTATCAAACATACTTTGGGTAGCATATATTAGGATTTCCTGTTCTCTGGGACACATCGATTGTCCTAGAAAACCGAGAATAAACTTTCATTTCTGAACTTATATGGTTTTTGCAAATTATGTGAAGGAAGAAAATTTTAATGTGCAAATGATTTAAGTATGGGTGTTACTCCTCCCGCTCAAAAGTCTGACATGGCACCTTCCTTCCCCCTAAAAATATTATTCCCCAATAGTGAGGTCTGTTTCACAAAGACTTGAAAACTTTCAAGTACCCTTTGTAAAATTTCAACAATTCGGTCTGTGCTTGGGAGGGTCGTTGTAGTCAATTTTTTGAAAAAATTACAGAAATATTACATACAGAGGACGTTTTTCAATTGCAGATCTTGAAATGCATAGTTATACATGGTCCGATCCAAAAGTAATGAGCCTCACGTTATACTGACGCATTCACACCCTGCAGCTCGCTTCGCTTGAAAACGACGGTGTTGTTGGCGCGAGTCAGTTGTCTTCCAGCTTTCAGAGCAGTACTATCAACTTTGACAGTAACCCCTGTATGGTAGTGCGTGACACGGCGATATGGAAAATACGTCAGAACAACGCAAAGAGATCCAATACTGCTTCCGGTTTCCTTCCCAAATGTTCGCATTGCTTCATCAAGTGTTTGGGACTGAGTGTCTGTCCCATTTGCAAGTTGAAAAGTGGAAAGAAGTCTTTTGTAAGGCCGGGAAGTGGTGACTGACGAACCCCAGTCTGGATGCCCATCCTCAGCCGTTACTGACGTGAATTTGCAACGAGTGTGTAATTTTTTGAATGGACTGGTGTTTGAATCTCTACCAAGTAGCAAAAGCCCTGGAATTATCGGAGACAACGGTGACACGCATTGTTATAGAGAAGTTGCATATGGGGAATGTCTGCGCAAAACTTGTGCCGAGAGTTCTGACTGAAAAAGATCCAAGTCAACACTCCCGTGGTACCCTAGCCTTTCTACAGTCCGGACTTGTGGCCTCCTGACTTCTTCTTGTTTCCACTATTAAATTCAGCACTGAAAAGGAAAGGCTTCGACTCCATCGAGGACATCCAAGCACATGTCAAAGCAGCTCTTGCAGATATCTTGGAGCAGGACTTCCGGGATGCCTTTGAGTCATGAAAAAGCAGCCTACAGCAGCACGTTGTTGCAGGAGGTGCCTATTTTTAAAACTATTAGTCAGTTGTACTGATCAGCTCAATAAATCTGTCTTTTTAAACGAAGGCTCACAACTTTTGGATCGGATCATGTATGTCCAAGTGCCCCCTCTCCCCAAAGATGACCTCCTCAATTAAAACGAACTCCCCTCCCCCCAAAATAAACATGACCCCTCATGAAAGAGACTAAAATCCTTTTAAAGAACCTTCATTAATTATTTCAGTGGACACAGTTTCCTGTGTGTCCCCCCCCCCCAAGAAGGGCACTTCTACTTCAGTAATTATTATTTGAATTAATTACTGAAATATTTACGGATCAGGCATATCCCTGCTTTAGCAATTATTATTGGGATAAACTACTTTAATATTTAGCTTTCAAAATGTCCGATGACTTCCCTCTATTGCAGAGCTCAATATACAAATAATATAGTAAGGGAAGCCACATTCCACTAACTGCGACAACACCCCTCAATTGTACAAGACCCCCCCCCCCCCCCCCACCGGATGAGTACATGGGTACCCTGCTCTAGGCATTATTATTCGCCTAAATTGCTGGAACATTTTCTTATCATAATGTTCGATGACTTTTCTGTATTGCAGATCTTATAATGTATGTGATGTAGCTGGGGTGCCTATTTCCCTTCCCAAGTGCGGTGGCTCCCCTCAGTTTTATCATCCCCATCCCCAACAAAAGAAAAACATCACTATCTTTTTGATGGATTAAAATCCTTCTGTAAAAAGTACAATGGCATTGTCTGCGTCATGACCTCCCTCCTCCCTGCAAGGGCTGTTATTATATATTGCTATTGCGATTCTCATAAATCCCTCCTCTCCCCCCCTCAAATTTATCGTGCTTCCCCCGAAACGCTACCTTTTATTGAAGAGACTAAACTCCTTTTAAAATAACTTCTCTGATTAATTATCCCCCTCCCCCTCTGGTATTTATCCCAAAGTTGCTGAACAACACCATGATACACATTGATACATCTAGCAGCATCAGCCTAAGACAATCCCATTTCCATCCATCCAACTGCCCGCCACCTTAACATGGGCGGATTTATGGGGGGTCAGAGGGGGGCAGTGCCCCCCCAGTTTTGGGAGGACTTTATGTAGTGACAACACATCTTCCAAAAATTAAAAAAAAAAATCATTATTTTTTCGTTTTTGAATAGTTCAGAAGAGCATGGGTAGATTTATGGGGGGGCAAAGGGGACAATGCCCCCCCAGTTTTGGGAGGAGTTTATATAGTAACAACTTATCTTCCAAAATCTTATAACAAAAAAATCATGATTTTTTCTTTTTTGAATAGGAAATTAAAGTTTATTTTTTCTTTTGAACTTAAAATAACCGTTTCTTACAAAGTTTGAACAATACTGTACAACTGTATAATCTACTACTCAATTTCAGAGACTGGAAAGTGCAAATTATTGATAGGTTCTAAAATCCCTGAAAAGAATTTGCACAGTATAGCTTACAAGGGCTCTTGAGCCAAAAACCCAATCTAACCAACCAAACCTTGAAAATAATTAGACAGTCTTTGAAACTCCTAAGCAAAGTGTGCTTCAATTTTTTTTCCTATCAAATGTATAATTAAGAATTGTTCAAATGGGTAGTATGTTACTCTCTTGATACCTATTCTCTAAATCTGTGCACTATTTCTTTTAAAGTATTAACTTGCATCACAAAACACTTTTAAAGCGTAAAACTTTAAAAAAAATATTATTCGCCTATTATTTCCAATTAACCCTTATAAAACTTCAAAATGTAGAATTTTATATCCATTTTAGATAATTTCCTCCGGGGGAGTAACCCCCGAGCCTCCCGAAAACTGGAGATATTCTATATCCCACTTAAAAGGGAGCACTGTGTCACTCTCTTAATACCAGCCCCCTCTCTTTTAAGGTCAATTTAAAAAGGACAGCATGATTACACACAGTAATGAAAACGACACATAAAAAAGTAAAGAATGGCCTTACGCATCACAGAAAACAGACGAAAACATGAGAGGGGGGAGGGAAATTAAAAATGTTGCTCCAAAAAAAAAAAAAATCCTGCCCCCCAGGAACTCAGTCCTAAATCCGCCTATGCACCTTAACGAATCGAGCAAACTACATCTCTGAGACATTTTCCAAACTCTATTGACTATTGTCACCCAAACTGCCAACAACTGTTGAAAATCAACACAACTTACACACAAAAAAAACGAAGGCTTGATATTTGCATATTTTTGTCTCACTCATAAAGATATGTTCTTTTCTATAAAATAAACGTGGTAGCTGTTTATAAATGATTTAAAAGTTCGCTATTATCATTCATGCAAACTATGCATTTGTTGTTACTGCCCTTTTTTTAATGGTGAGCTTCGAGAAACATGTTGTACCTTAACATTTTGAGGCCAGTGTAGTTTTTCCATAGTGCTGTATACCAAGCATTTGAATATGTCATACCCTCATAGTTTTGGTGGATTAGATCAATGGCGTATATAAGGTAGGGGCTGAGAGGCCCGGACCCCCTCCAAAATCTGGAATTTTTTTTGCTAAAAGTAGTTAGTTCTGGTTTTAATTGCTCACAAATAATTTACAAACTTTTAGTTATAAAAAAATAATAGGTAATTTTGATAGTGATAATAAAAATTATAAAAAGTTAGATCCGAGATTTCCGAGCTGGGTGCCGCTGGAAGAGGTGCAGGGTGCCGCGAAGGGACTGTGGTAACAATACTATATATATAAAACCAGACTACGATACTTTGAGGAAATTCTAATTCTTCAAAGGTTGCTGCACTTCATTAAAGATTGGGAACCCTGTGTTAACTCGGCTGGTACTAGGCAATGGTGATCAGAAGGGGTCAGGGAATCCGTACCCCTTACTCAAGAAAAGAACGTGTCTTGGCAAAGCGCAGTTATTTCAACAAAAAGAAAAGCAAATTATACTGGGGAAAAAATCTCAATTCTTCCAAAAAGAAATCTTTAAATTTAATTTTTTTAACAAATGCAGCTTATTGCTTAGCAAATTCAAGTCCCCTCTCTTTCTCTCCCCCTCATCTTTTTTTTTCCCTTCCTAGTCTGTTTGAAAAGAAGGATCTTCAAAATGTTTCACTCCTTAATTCGCGTCCTCTACAAGAAATTTAAAATAATTTTTAGTTGTTTGGTTGGAGTGACGATGGAAATTGATGTCCTAAAGAAGCATTTATTTAAACGTTTTTCAGACACCAATTTCAAAGCATTTCCAAAGGAGGATTCTCGAACCAACACCACTTCACTAAGGTTAACTTCCAAAAGTAGTGTGAAATTGTTCCGTTAAGATTTCAATTTTGAAAAATTTGGGGGAAGATCTCGGAAACCTCTCCTTTCCTCTAAATGTCTCCAAAGACAACTTGAAATTGCGTTTTACCTTTCAGAGGAGGATTCTCGAATTCTTCCTTTCCAAAGGCGCCTAATGTTGGGGAAAAAAAGTTTGAATTATATTTGAAAATAACCTTAAAATGAAAAAATTTAAAAGTTACCGACTCTTTATCAGGTTATTTCGTCCGACACATCATATTTTTTTCACCTATCTCCCCTCTTGCCCCATTTTTATTTATTTTTCCTTTTTCCTAGTCGGTCTAAAAATAGGAAAGTCTTCAAAATGCTACACTTTGCAAGCCCCCTCCACACCACCATTAATAAGCTTCTCAAACCTGTTTTCACGACTTCAGTGTCAAAACTTTTTCAGGGAACAATACCAAACGCCTTGCTTTCTGAAAGCATCGAAAATAGTTTAAGATTGTTTTTCTGGAGCTTCAATTTTGAAAAATGGCCAAACCCCTGTAATGTTACCAAATATGGTCCACAGTCGCGGTTTTGAGACTACATTTACGAAAAAATTTCGGACGTAGGGTCCGACTGCTCCCGTATGAAATCTGAAAGCGAAAAAAACTAGTTTCGAAAAATTTAAGGTGGAGAGCGTTTAAATCCCTCCACCTAGTATCACTGAATATCTCTTTGAATATCTCTTTAAAACTTTGTTTAATCGGATTTTAATTTCAAAATAGTTTTTGGGGAGAGCCCCAGAACCTCACTGCCCGTAACAAAAATGAAGTCATTCCGGAGCTGCGTTTTTAGAACTTCAAATTCAAAAAGTTGGGCGGAGGGGTGATAGATTTCGTTATTTTTTTTTAAAAAAATCAATCAAGGGCAACTTTAAAAAGTCCCATTCCTTCCATAACACTAACATCAACAAAAATAGCCTATAATGGCGTTTTAAATATTTCAATTTAAAAACATTTCGGCAGAAGCCCCCCCGAATTTTTCCTCTCTGCAGCATTACCAGAAACCGAAATGGGAAGGTTGGGCACCGGGAACATTGCCCGCTGAGCACATTGGGCCCAATGTTCCCGGCACTCAATATGACTGCCGCCCAACGTTCCCAGCGCCCAGAGTGCTTGCCGTCCAATCTTCCTAGACCGACCAAAAATCGTCTAAAAATACGTTCTTAGGACTGTAGTCCCCCAGACTGTAGAACCCCCCCCACCTCCCACCACCCCCTACCTTCCGAAAGCAAGAATTTTTTAAGAGTGCCCTCCTAACACTCTTTTTTGGTTGCGCCAATGGGTGATAAAATGAATATAAAGTCCTTGCCTCACCTCGAAAAAAAGATCAGGACACTGTAACTCCCCCAAAACCACGAAAAAAAAATGAAATTGCAAAAAAAGTATGTGTGGAGGGGAAAGGGTAGAGCAATAGTTTATAAGTCTTAAGTACATGTTCATTTTGTTAAATTTGGTAATTATTTTACTCGCTAAACACATTGAATGAAGCACTTGATGCCTTAATTGAAAGTTTTTATCGAAATGTATTTGACATTTAATTGCAAATTTGGGAATTAAAGTTCAATCGGCAATGCTGGTCGCTTTTGGAAAACATATTAAAGCACTTTTAGACCATTTGGTTGCAATAGACAAAAGGGGAAAGGTTTTCCTCCAGAAATAGGTTGCTAAACTTGAGTCAATTTCAGGCTATCTTTTCCAAGAAAGGATTTAGAGACTTTTCTCTCTGCAAAAGTTGCTAAAAACGAAATTTTAGTCAATTTTTGGTGCATTAAAGAAAGCAATGAGGGATTCACCACCTTCCTACTCCCCCCCTACCCAAGAATTTTTAAATTAAAAATTTTTAAATCTCATTTTTGACTTTTTTTTGGGGGGGGGGGACGACACTAGATGCCACTAGGGGCGTAGATATCTTCAGAAATTTTTTGAAATGGAAATTATGCTGTTAAATTTCAGGCTATCTTTCGTACTAACTTTTGTTAAAGGTGGTTGGGACACTTCCCTTTGAAATTTATACATTTTGAAGTCTTAAAAATTTATTCAGGATATCTTTGACGTTAGAAGGGTCTGTGTTCAGCAGCTGTTCTCTGAAATTTTGTGATAGTGAAATTATTAAAATGTAATTTTATGCTATATGTTGAGACTAGAGAAGAAGGTGGGTACTCTTCCTTAGAATGTTTTGTAATTGAAAACGTTAAAGTGCATTTAGCTACATCGGGTCAAAAAAGAATGTTCGAGAGCTCTTCCCAAAAATTTGTCAATATTGAGGTTCGAAAAACGCAATCAAAGCTATCTTAGATGCTGTTAAGGAAAGGAGTGAGAGATTCTGGAGCTCTCCCTCTTGAAACCACATTTAAAAGCTATTGTTGGCAATGTTAAACTGATATGGCGCTTTTCTACCAGAAATTGTTTGAAATTGAGGTCCCAAAAAAATACCTTGACTAAGTAATGTGAGAAGAGACTCTCCTCTCTAAATTTTCAAAAGTTGAAATCCTAAAAAGGTAAATTTTTTTTATCTTTTGTGGCATTAGGCTATACAATTTTGCAATTTTAGTGTTGATGCAAAAACTTAAGAAATTTTTTTCACATTACTCATTAGTACAGTTTAAAAGTGAAAATTTTAATTAAGTAACCCTTTTTTCCCTTTATTATTTATTTACAGGGTTGAAGCATATTGATGAAATCTATAGAAAAAATGCCACAGCCCCAATTTACATGTGCTACCTTTGCCATTCTAATGTTTCGATGGGAAGTCTACTGATCGAACACATCTTGTCTTACAAACATAGATTGGCTTATGTAGTAAGTTTACTTACTTTTCATTTGTGACACTTCATCCTAGATCTGGTTGAAAATTAATTCTTGTAATTGTAAAGTATTATTTCAGTCTGTTACAAAGATTTTATTTATAAGAATTTAGATCCTTGAAATTTTAAATAGTCTTAGCTCATGGTTTGTTTTGTCTCCATTAGCCCTTGATGTTTCCAACCTACTGAAACTCATAACATAAATCCATTACTGTATTTTGTACGAAAAAAGTGTTTTACAGGCATTCTTGTTAAATACTGGTCAACTAAAGCTGCCAGTTGGTTCTTCTTTATAGGCTATTCATCTCCATCTGCCCAGCAGCAAGTTCATTTGCTTCTTTAAACAGAGAGCTGTTATGCTACAGTTCATACTTGCATATAATAATTACTGTCAAAAAAAGAAAAACCAAATTACTTTTTACTGTAAAAGTTGCCTCAGAAACAAAAAAATGCAATAAAAATTTTCGCCAGCAAACATAGAAAAAAGGTAATAAAATCCACTGGTGAAAATTGTAAAAAAAGAAATTTTTCAATTAGCACCAAATAAGTTATAAACAGGTAGCATCGTTCCTCTTTTTCATTTAATTTAATGTGTTTCCTTTCCCTCCTGATGACAATGAAGTTTTTGTGGGTGAAACACTGCACCAGGTTTGTAAAAATGCATTTATTGCCCACGTTACACCAAAAACACAATTTTCCCTGATTTTACTTCAGAGTGAGTCTAATTTCTTGTGCAGCTGTTTGCGCTACTTCGCCCCGAAAGGTGAAATGTTTTGCTCCCCCCTCCCTTTTTTTCTAAAGAAAAATTAGCTCACCAGATTCCTTCTCTCACTTTTAAAGCAAAATATAGTTTCAGTAACTGGAAAAAACCTGTTTAGCAGTTCATGTCATTTTGGAAATATAGCAAATGATTAACTACCTGAACTACCTGAAATACGCTGGGAAAGCCAAATTTTGAAGTGCGAATTTTCCTGATATTTTAGTGAAAAATCTTGTTTGTTTTGAAATATTAATTGCAAAAAAGCTACAGTTAATTGACAAGATTTTTTTTTTTTTTTGAAATATGGATCAGAATCAGGGTTGGCAAAAACCCGGGTTTTTTTAAAAAAGCCCATAGATCCAGGGTTTTTTGGTTTTTTTTAAATAAAACCCAAAAAAACCCAACTAAAGCTGGGTTTTTTAAAAGAAATGTGGGTTTTTTTGTTTTTTTAGGGAAAATGTGGGGTGCTTGTAGCATATTGTAGCGTAAGTATATGGCCAAAGCACAAAAATTGTCTTGAGGTAAAAAAGCTGGAAATTCAGCATTTTCTGAAGAAAAGTGTAAAAGATGACAAAACCCAAGAATGGTGAAGTTTCAGATTTTTTAGTTTTCGTGATTACCAACAGTTAGGGCAAAGTTACTTCTCGAGTGATAAAATCTATTGTTTGTTCGTTCGTTTTCAATTACTACATTTTTTTTTTGCATTTTACTTTATTGTATTTCATTTTGTTATGCAAAACTACTGTAGAACCTCAAGTAGTTTAAATCCCTTTTTACTGAATTCAAGCTTAATCAAGACATTTCTTTGAATTTTATTTTGCCTGTTTTTCTATTTCTGTGTACAGAATAAGAAATATTAAACTTCTTCGAAAGATAATGAAAATACTGTAGATCCTATTTTGTTTTCTGTCCGACCGTTTAAAACCTGTTAATTTCTAAAAAATATACTTTGTTTATTCAAGATTTGTGATGTGTAGGTTTGCAGAAAATAATTCACATGAAAGCCTTTTAGCTAGAGTAAAGAGTAGTTTCCTCTGTACAATCTACAAATATTGAGAAAATCAGACATGACAGGACTTAGTCAAGATAATTTGAGTTATTTATAGACCAGTTAAAAAAAAGTTAAATATATTTATTTAAAATCTTTGAAGTATTTTTTTAATGCCGTTAAGAAATACTATTATTAAAGTTAAAAATTCATTTTTTATGTCCAATTTCTGTGGTGAAGAACAAATAAAAAAGAAGTTTAAATTGTGAAAGTATATAAAATAATTAATTTTTTAAAAACTTCTCAGGAAATTAAAAAAAACCCAAAAGTGGGCTAAATAATGGGTTTTTTTAAATGGGTTTTTCGAAAAAACCCATTGGGTCCAACCCAATTGAGTCCATTCCGGCGAACCCTGATCAGAATAGAAGAGATAGAGAGAGCAATAGTTTCAATCACGTCAACAATTCCACATGTAAAAATTGGGTTTGTAAAATTGGACCAGTTCTATCTATGTAGGTGTGCAAAAATTCTTATTTGTATTCATTCATTACATTTGCTTTTAGATATTTTGGAATATTTATTTCCAACATATATTTTTCTGGAAATTGTCTTTCTCATATTTTAATACTTTGATTTTGTCATACTTTGATTTATTATCATAATATGAGGAACATACATAAAAGTAGAATGTCTCAAGTTTTTTAATTGAAATTTGTCAAATTTTTAACTTCTATAGGGGTTTTTTTTTTTTTTTTAGATATTACCAGTGTTAAACATGTGGTTCCCTAAAAATTGCTTGCTCTGTTTGAGATTTCAATCTTTTTGCATCTTTCAAATATAATTAAAAATTTAATCATTATTGCAGTAAATAGGAAAATTGAGATTGGCATACTTCACAATAGCCCTTGGCCCCCATAGGCTGTTGCACCAGTTTTTTATAATGTTTAAGCATATGCTTTTGTTTTAGAAACAGACTGTTATCATTTTTAAAAAGACAGATTTGTAAAAAGATGTATTTTAAACTCCATGAAAGAGTATAATTTTATAACTTTAGCAATGCCAGTGTTGAAAATTAATCATGTATCAGCAGGGACATGTTTTGGTATAAATTTGCTACAAAAGCCTTACTATGTATCCTTAACGACTCCATGATGCTTTTCTAGGCAACAGGAGGCTTGAGAAATCAATTCAATCTTGTAGATTGAATTGATTTCTCAAGCCTCATTGTAGGTAGGTTGATTGTAGATTGAAATTTCAATCTACAATTGAAATTTCTAACATTATGCTCAATCATACTAAAATGTAACAAACAACCTATCATCTCGCCAGGAGTGATAAAAGCTTGAAAAGGGAGAAAAAATGTTAAGAATGAGTCTGAATAAAATCAAGTTTTTGCAAAAGAATATGAAATAAGCTTTTGTACCACACAAATGCAGAGGCAAAAAAAAAAAAAAAAAAAAAATCAGTTGATAACTGCAAAATGATATAACATTTACTGAGGCTGAATCAATGTAGATCAGTTTTAAGAGTTTTAACTTAACTAAAGTGTTGATAAATTCTTGATGATTTTTTTATAAACATGAATAAAGTAATTTTATTTAATGAAAACATAGGGTATATTAATAATAGAAAATGTAAGTCAAAATCCATTAACATAGAATTTTTGTTTAAAATAAACAGAAAATCTGCAAAAATCGGGGAATTTCCGGTAAAATTTCACGTGTTCAAAAAAAAAAAGAGAGAGAGAGAGATAAATGTTGAATATTGATTGTGGAAAAAGTAAATTTATCATATATTTCATGACAGAATATATTTTTGAATATTTTAGTTTAAGTTGATTTTATGCAAAATGCTTATCAGAATAAAACATGCATCTTGTTATATTGTCTTGAGCTGAAAACGGACAATCTAATTATCTTTATCCAATGCCTGACCAGCAAAGTTACCTTTTTGATCTAGTTCAGCATTGTCAAAACAAAGCCCTTCTCTGCTTCACAAAGATTGCCAAAAAATATTATCTAATTATTCATAAAATAACTCAATTTTTTCGTGCTTCAACAATGAAATATTGCCGTCACGCTTGCTATGGCGCAAGTTTCATTGTTGGTCACGTCAGTGTTACTCGATCAGTGAATTGGCTATTATATATCTGAGTATATTACTTCAAGCCCCAATATATTTTTTAATACAGTAGAACCTCTCAATGAGGGACACTAAGGAGACCAGGAAACTTGTCCCTCAAATAGAGGTGTCCCTTCTTCGGAGGTTAATGCATTTGTGCATACTGTATACTGAACTCAGTAGAATTTCATACCAGATGTAAACTAATAGCATTTAGGATTAAGTATTAAAAATGTTGCATATATGCTAGAGAAAATTCAGAATTATTGAAACTGGAAAAAAATAAATAAATAAAATCTTATCAAACATTTTGCTGTGTCAAAGTATTGTAACTGATTTTCATTAATTGCAATTTTTAATGAATGTGTTACATGGATTTGGGTGATCTCACGTAATTTACAATGAAAAAACAGTGTGATCACATTTTAAGTTTTCTACAGAAAGCTTGTCATGGGCGGCAGGCACACTATCTGTCAGGGCTGAGCCCATGAGGAGGAAAAGCATAAATGTAGGTCTCAGCAAAGTTTTAGAATACACACACACACACACACACACTCACAAACATATTTCTTTATTAGCAAGAATGTCAAGACAAACTTTTACCAGTTAATTTTTTAAACAAAAAATATGCATTTGTCCTTTTTTTTTTTGTAATTTTTCTCTGTCCTTTAAATAGAGTGTCCCTTAGTGAGAAGGAAATATACAGAGGTTCCTAGTCAAAGGGGGGAAAAGGGGTCAATGGGACCTAGTCAAATGGGACCAGAAAAAGTGTCCCTTAAATAGAGGTGTCTCATAAAGGAGGTACTATTGCATTTTGAGTTAGTTTTTTTTTTTTTGGTAATTAATTTTTTAATCTAAAATTTCACATAAATTGCCTGTTGAAAGGATGAACATTTTTCCATAACGCTCAACATCCTATGTCATTCGAAAGAGAATTCAAGTCCAAAGCTAAATAGTAAAATATTACTAGAGACCACAAATTTGAAAGTGACTTTTCAAGCATACAAAACATATGTTCTGCTATATACGAGGGCGAGGGGCCCTTAAACTATGAAATGCAGTGCGAGTTAGATTGGATGCAAGGGAAAGGATGCTATTTGAAGCATTTTTTTTTAATATCTTTTTTTTTTTTTTAATCTATTTTTGTTCAGTCAAGTTGCATTTTAATATTTTTCTAAATTTTATGAGGGTTTTTTTTTTTTTTTTTTTGAAACTATTTTCTATTGGAAGAAGAGTGCAAGTTTTATTTTGTTCTAATCATAAGGTTTATTTTAATCCGATTCTTCTTAACAGGCACTTTAAATCTTAATGAACCAAATAAAATTGCAAAGCTATCTTCAGAGGTTAGTGAGTGGTGGGGAGGCTAGGTGGGGACCTCCTAGTTAAGACTTAAAAAATGCTCCTTGAATGAAAAAAGTTAATATAAGTTTTTTACAGGAGTTGAAAAAAAACGGACAACCCTGATAGTCAATACTATACATTTATTGTGCATTCAATGCTAGTAAGCTCAATATGTATAGCAGATGAAACTTCATTATTCGGCGCTTCGTGCCATCAATAAGTGTTTTTTTTTATTACATATTTTATAGTTATAATGTCGCTATCATTACAACTATAAAATTCTTTTTAATTATTTGGAATAGTATTGAATTAAATTTCAGTTATAAGTTTACAAATATTTGATTTACTGACATTTCATCCGCCTTTGTAATGCTTATTTTCACATTTGATTAGCAATGTAAGACTGTCTGCAAGCACCTCCTGCCACTGAATTACTATGTAATGCTTAGGTGGCTTTCTCTTTTTAAATTCCAGAAATACACATTGTTTAAAATATGCTCAAATCTGTGTAACAAATCTATATTTACATAAGGTTATGCCAAATTTTCTTGCAGAAAGAAAATGACCCCCAAAGATACCACAACATTGATGGTGGCAACTTTTCTAAATCTACCTTGGAAAGTTTAGTCATTGAATATGCTGGAGATCTCGAACAGAGATTTGGCCGTGGTAGCGTAACTGTAAAGAAAGAAATTGAGAAACAGGAAGGTATGTACAGCAGTTTATTGTATCTTTTTTTTCAATTTGTTTTTGAAAGTATACTTCTGTTACCATAATGAATGAAGTTTTAACATCCAACTACTGTCTTTGTTTTTCCTGCTTGCATGCGTATCTGTGCTTCTGTTTTGTTCTCTTCCAATTTTTGAATATATGGTCTATCCAAATTTGCAACCACTGCTATTGTTCTTCGAAAGTTTTCTGCTTTAAGAAACGTATTCAAGCTGCAAAGCTTGAATTGATAAATTTGAGAGTGGATAAATTTGAAACTACTTTTTTTTTTTTTTTTGGAGTTAAGGTCCTTGAGTTAAAAACTAGCAATGACACTAAGTGCAATTTGGTCGAAGCTTCGACCAACTAATGGCTGAAGCTTTGGCTGCTCTGTATGTTGAATTTTAGCATTTAAAAGCATCATGTAGTTCTCCATGTACTTTACTACTCTTAGTTTTTTCAACATTTTCAGCTTACTGGGTTTTTTTCTTTTTTTGAATTAATAGGTATCACCAGTTAAGATATTACTTTTGCTTTGCCCTGGTAGTATTAAAAAAGCACATATTTCTAATTTTTCATTAGAATCTATACAAATAATATAAAGCAGTAGAATTTGTTTGTTTGAACGGAATAATCTCAGGAACTACTGGCTCGAATTGAAAAATTCTTTTTGTGCTGAATAGTCCATTCATTGAGAAAGGCTATAGGCTATATAACATCACGCTATGACTAATAGGAGTGGAGCAGCAATAAAAAATGATATGAAAACGGGAAAATTAATATTATAATATAAAATGCTTCGAATGCAAAACATGCGGTGGCTCGACCTGAGAGAGTGGGCTTCGTGATCCAGTGAGTGTAGGTTCGAGTCAGCCATGAGGCAAATCTCGGGTACTTTTCAAAGAACAGTAAAAAATGCTAAAAATGATTTGTAAAAGAAAATTATATGACGTATACTTGTCTTATTTTTCTTAGTAATTATTCAATTAAAAAAGCTGAACAGTTTGAGCGCGCTCGTATAAGGAACCAGGGGTTCGAATTAAAAAATTCTTTTTGTGTTGAATAGTCCATTCATTGAGAAAATCTATAGGCTATTTAACATAATGCTATGCAGGGCCGGATTTGGAAGTGTGGAGGCCCCGGAGCAACGAAGGAGTGGAGGCCCCTAATCAGGGTTCGAAAAGATCATCATATTTTCAAAAATATCCGATTCTAATATTACCTATAATTATATCCATAATAATATTATTTTTATGCAAGGATTGTTTGTAGAAATACAAAAAAAATGTCTGGGAGAAAAAACGTAAAATTTGCTAACCCGTGAAAGTTAGGATATTTTGTAAAAATTTTACTGTGGGGGGGGGGGGCTTTGTTGTTGAGGCCCACGGGGCAGTAGCCCCGCCTGCCCTCCCTTAATTCTGCCCCTGATGCTATGACCAATAAAAATGCAGCAGCAATAAAAAATGTTATGAAAACGGGAAAATTTATTTCTATACTAATATTAAAAAACTGAAGAGTTTGTCTGTTTGAATGCACTAATCTCGGGAACTACTGGTACGAATTGAAAAATTCTTTTTGTGTTAAATAGTCCATTTATTGAGGAAGGCTATAGGCTATTTTATTTTCTTTTTTAAACCAGATTGACCGAAATATTTGTTATTACAAATTAAAATTTTAATTAATTGTTTAGTTCTATGAATTCTTAATAGATGGTGGGATAAGTTAACTCTTCAAGAGGGCACTGGCTGACAATGTGGATAGCTGCAAGGAACCATGCCCATTAGGGTGTCCCGTCCATATATGAGAAAAAAAAAATTTTGAGCTACACTATCACAAGAGGTGTCAAAATTTGTGAAATTTTTCACAGATCACGAAAAAGGTAAAAAAAATGGAATTGCGTGTCATCTTGAGAGCTCTACCGCTCTTTGAAGTTTTGCATATTTTCCATTTTTGACAGACCTAAACGATATGATTTAAAAAATACAAAAATAAAGTTTAGAAAGCATTTTATTTAAGAAATTAATGAAACAAAGCTCAAGAAAACAAAATAAACAAACTACAGTTTATAAATAATGACAAAAGTTTAGAATTTAAACTTATTTTTGTGTCCAAAATTTGGCATTTCTGCGCGAGATTGCAACCTGGTTCTAATGAAGCCATCTCTAGAAGTAGCGTTAGTAACACTTTGTGAAGCCTGTGTTATTAGTTTAACACATCTTTCCACAGATTGTGAGTGGCAAGGAAAGTCAACGATTTCTAAGGTATTATCTTTTGCCATAATTTGAAGGTTCTCGTTAGAAATATGTCGAAGAACCGGTGGTGCTGTAACCTGACACTCTTGCCAGACAATTATTTCCGTATAATCTTTAGCAGAGAAGTTAATTTTTGGTGTTTTAAATATTCTGCGTTTAGTGCTACTTTCAGCCTCTCTAGCTTTTTTTATTCTTCGTAATGCTAACTCCCGAATGTGCTCCCTATCATCAAACAACATACTGATCAGCAGATTTTCTGGGTGCGCAAAAAAAGCATTTCTTTCGATAACAGAATACACAACAGATTTCAAGTTTTCGGGTAAAAATCGAGAGTACACAATCATTTAAAAAGATGTTTGGCTGCTTCCTTAAAAGATGACTTTTGCTTGATTAAGAACCAAACTGGAGCGTACACTTTAACCACGTAGTTAACAAGTAATCGCAAATTTTCTGTTGGATTAAGAGTACTTACATACAGTCTGAGTATACGATTAGCAGAAGTAAGCCATCTCGAGTGCGCCATTTTTCCAGGTTGGCGATTTGCCAGCTCAGGACTACAGAAACCAGTTGATACAGCTTGACAAATCTCATAAAGATATTTTTGATCCGTGCTTAGTTCATCAACCACATTTTTCGGCAAATTAGGCAAATTACCATCCACCGCGCAAAAAGACAATGTCATTTTATTTTCACAACCAGCTAACTGTTTTCCAATAGGTCCGGAATATTCTTTAGGACCCAAAGTGCAACCATCTTAGGTCAAGAATAAATGACGAAGGGGTAATTCGTTGGCATGAAGCATACACACACACCATTGCAATGGTCTTTCCAAATACTCCTCTAAATATTGAATCACGCCACCCTTCCAACCGGTGTTTATTGCAGTTCCGTCACATCCAACGCAAATCACGTCTTCTAAATTCAAGCATTGACCTTTTAATAGAGCTGTAATCGAAGTTAGAATTGCCTTTGCAGTGCCACGACTTGGCGTTGTGTGTCCCAAATAAATTGATCCGGGTTCTGCTAAAATTGAGATGTGCTCTTCTAAAATTTCTTTGCGATGGTAACGAGTTCCTATTTTCTCATTTATCAGAGTCTTGTCTTTACGTCCATCAAAGTAAATGCTTTTTATAACAATACTTTCAATATCTTTGGAAGCTTCTTTCCAAGCTTTAGCTACAGCTCTGTGGATTTTGTTTTTATCAACAACTAGAGTTAAATCTTCTTTTGAAACCAAGCCGACATCAGCTAAAACTGCAGAAGCAACAGCAGCAGCAGATCGCGTCGACAAACCGTATCTATCACAGACCTTAGCAACTGTTGGCAAGATCAGTGTATTCCTATTTGTCGTTGAAGTTGATGGTGTCCCTGTAGAGGCCGTATTCGTCTCTGTTATGGGATACGTTTCTGGAGAAAATTCACGCATCGAATCGTCATCAAAATTTGCTGAGACAGAATCGTTATTTTCAATAGAAGACTTTTTTGCTGCCCTTTCAAGTTTTCTCTGCTGTTGTTTCATTAATCTAGCTGTTTCTTTCTTATCGACACCTTTTATCACCATTTTCCTGTCATTTCTTTGATCCAACAAGAAACTTCTCTCATTGATGGGAACTTTTTTAGGTTTTAAACACGAATAAGACTCAAATACAGGGCACTTACAAGCCGCAACGTCGAAGAGCTTCTCAGATGACTCTAAAAAGCACTTCAGTTTATTTTCAAAATTATCACTACGTTTGCTTCTGGGGTATTGTTTCAAATTGACGTATTTTTCGAAATAGAATTTCAATAATTGAATTACTCGTTCCTTAGTTACGATTGGAATTAACGCTTTTGTCCAAATACTGTTGATTTTTTCTGAAACAATTGTATATATATCTGAACTGGAAGGGTCCTTTCCATTATGCATACATTTCTGTTCGCTCCTGACAAATAAAATAAATTTTATGATGTCTTTTACAGTAGGTAGCTGCCGATCATCAAGTTTCTTGTAGGGTCCCAGTATAGCACAAGTAGTCTCACTATGTCTCGAACTCATTACTTAAAACTAACAGAATCGGCATATAACACTAACAATTGCAACTGTACTTTTATAGCATTAAAATTACTTTGGCTACGAAGAAAACACCCGTGAGTCAAGCCAAGAAAGCCCTCGAAACAAGTAAAAGGAATTAGCGAGTTGAAACCAAACAAAGTCGAAGTCGTCAGTAACATATTGTTGCATGCAAATCGAGACGTGGCGCCAAGCTTCGTGGACGATTCTACTGCGGAAATGGGGGTTATTCCCATATAGGCATTTACAGTAGTAATCAACATATGTTTTTTTTTTCTGTTCGTGTTGATATTACGAATCACGATCTTTTTATTTCAGCTGTCGAGCTTTTATTTCACAGTAAATTTATAACTTTATTCACAGTACTTCTTTTTCAGTTGCCATAAAAATGACAATTTTTCAAAACTTTGACGATCGGTAGAGCCCTAAAGATATAGTTTTGTTCTATTTTTTAAATTATTTTTGTAATTTACGATCGATTTCGCAAATTTTGAGAGGTCTTGCATTAAGAAAAACGGAATTTTTTTTTTTCGGGACACCCTAATGCCCATGCTACGCTGTTGTGATCAGCGAACAGATTTTTGATTGCGTTTTCTTTTTCGATGTTCAGGTACATAATTTGTTTTTGCAGGATTTTTCTATTGGGTTTTGTTTTCCTTATTTATTCATCGTATGTTTTTGTTCTGATAGTTGAAGATAGCTACATATCTAAGTAAATAATTTGATTTGTTGTATTATTCAATCGTGATTGTTTTTTATAACGTTTTTATTGTAGCATAGTTTATTTGGCGAAACACTTTAAATTGCAGGGGGAAAAACGCTTCAATCACTAACGGGCAGGCTTACAGTTACGTGGTTGCTTGGCGCGTTAAGCGATGAACCATGTACTTTCCAACCATCACGAGAAAAGCCATCGCCAAAATGTCTGCACCTGTCTACTGCTATAGCAACGAGGCATGTCTCATTTTTCCAAGGGAACTTAATAGTGGAAAAACCCGTATGACCGCACAAAGGCGAGCAGATGAGTTGCAAAATGGCACCAAAAAGCCTTCCTGCTAACCCTTACAGAAAATGAATGAAGTCCGTTTATATGGCATTAGACGGGCTCAGACTTGACGGAGGGAGCTTTTCTCGTGAAAGCCAGATACTACATGAGAACACCGCCAGCTCAGTCAATTCCAGCCAAGGACTGCAGTTTTGTGTTTATTAGCACTCATCAGCCCGGCATAGGTGTGACTAAGCTGGAGGTGGAAAACCTCTTAAGGAAGCCAAGAGTGCCAAACAAACTGGTAGCTAATACAGAATTAGCACTGACCAGACGAGTGACCGAGGCAATGGTTCGGTTCAACTCGAATATTGAAGGCAAGGTAGGTATATTCAGTAAGTACTGCCCTATAGCCAGGGCTAAGGCAGAAATACATGAAAACACCGCCAGCTCAGTCAATTCCAACCTGAGGACTGCATTTTCATGCATATTAGCACTTATCAAACCAGCATAGGAGTGACTGAGCTGGAGGTAATTGAAGGATTTTTTTGAGTTTTAAAGCTACTGTTAAGCTTTTTATGTGTTTTGGCGAATAGTTTTAAGTTCCAGAGAGACTTTAATAGGTCTTGTGTACTAAAAGGTGTGTAGGCATTTTAGTTGAAGCAAAATGATCGTTTAACATCAGAAGGGGGGGGGGGATCTTTTGTTTTTTTCAACAGACTTCTTTTAACTTCTTAGCACGGGCATTGCCGTGCGGGTGCTGCTAGTAAGTAATATAAAGTTTTATTTGGAGTATTAAGGCATGCTCTGCAATTAAGTTTATCTTTATAATAACTAATTGATATGATGGAATATTAAATCATAGAACTATCCAAAAATAAAGTGCCAACTATTTAGATTATGTGTTAATATTAATGTAAATATTTAAGCATTCCTAATGCAAAATGTTTCAATTTTTGATGATTTTTTAAACGTAATATCATGCATTCTTTACTACTAGTCTATCAGTTAGTATTTAATTTTAGAAAATGATTTAATAATGTCACAAATTAAAATGTGTTGTCAGGATTAATGCATCTATTTAAAAATCTGAAATATTTTACCTATAACTATTAAATAAAATATAATTAAAAAAAAACTATTGTTAAGGATCCGCATTAGTTGCATATCTGCCCTTGTATATATAAATAACACCACTATTGTTATTTGTTTCAAAGCTAGAAATATTTGAAGAAGGTTTAATGCAGTGCATTTATATAGCTTCATTTTAAAACTTAAGTTTTTTAATAAAATTTTAAACTAAATCTAACATAGTGTGACTTTCATTAGAATCTCATTGTTAACAAATGTTTTATTGATTTTTGAATGAATTCTGGCTTCAACGGAAATTTTTGAATTAAATATAAATTTCTGTTATGATTCATAATAAGGAACAATTTTGAATTTAAAAGACAATATCAATATATTATTCAGTGGAATGGCCGAAGCTTTGTTCCATCTGTAATTTAAACCTTTTAAATTTAATTTTAGTTTTGCACCCTAAAAAAATCAATTTATATTTATCTCATTATTTTCTACTTTTTTTTTTAGATACTTGTTTTAGAAGTTCTATTCCTGCCAGTATTTGAATGCTCATGAGTTTAGTTCTGCTGAGTTCTGCCAAATGTCTGAAAACTGCCTACTGATTTGCAGTCCCCTCCTCCTCATATTATGTATACAGAATGTTGCAAAATAAATGGTCCATACCCTAAGGGTGATAGACCTTGCCGAAACAAAGAACTTTTATCATACAATGTGTGATCGGAAAGCACATGGTGGGCTGCAAGAGGGTGCCCTCTTCGCAAAAAATGGAGAATACAACAAAAGACCACAAGAACAACAATATGAAGACTAAGAACCTTTATTTATAAAAAATGCCCAAAGGAGCGACTGCCAGCTGCAATACAGGCTTTACATTGTCAATGCATTAAATACTGCACATGTTGGAATATTCCTGGCATATCATGAACATTTACAACTTCAGCGCTAGTTAGTGCAGAGAGGTCCTACGGTGTTCGAAAAAGTCTCGGTTCTGGTAAAGTCTTACTGCTTTGCCATTTGCAAGCCAGTACATGAAGAACCTATCTACCTTCTCCGAATTTGAATACTGAGGCATCTCTGGTGAAGAATAGTGTCCAATTGATAGATTCTAGAAAAGCCAAATGATTTATCTACCTCAGACAAAGCGCCCTCTTGGGTTCTGCCGCTTGCTTTCCAACTCCACATTGCATGTTGAAAGTTGTTTGTTTTAAGTCTATCACTCCTAGTGCTGAAAGAATCTGACAAATGTGAAGGACCCAATAGCATAATGGCCAACTCCCCTGATTCGTTTGGAAAACTCCCGAATTTCGATGTCTTTTCCCTAACTTCCCAATGAATTGAATAATTTCCAAATTTTCTTCAAAGCAGCAAAATTCCCTAAAAATGGGATTTTTCATTTATTTGAATTTTGGGGAAAACCATACACAAAAACAATTGTGATCGCAAAAATGAAACCTTTTCAAACATAAGTATGAAAATTGTGTTATGTCCGATCTTTTTTGAAACATGTCTTCTTCTTTTTAAGACTTTCATTACCTGAAAGTCTCCCTATTTTTTCATCTTTTTATATCAACATCTATGCAATAGATAAATTGGCATCTCTTAACCTGAATTTTTTTTTCCAAAAATAAGCTGGAAAACCTAGAAATTGGGGAACTTCATTCTTGACCTCTCATCTCAACTCTGTATTCCGCAAAATGTGCTACATATGATCAAACATCCCCATATGCTACCCCACTAGGTGCTGACATAATTTTGTTTGCCAAAGCATGAAGAAGTGTATCTGTACGTAAGTGATTGCTAATAAGAAGGAAGCTCTGTTTTACTTTCTCATGTAATTGCTAACTTGAGCATAAGATGGACAGGACAGACAGATGCAGCATCAGCTGCATCTTTATTAGCTATCTAGAATTGGACCATTGGCAAGCCATTTATTAAGATTTTGATTGACTTAGGTTTATTAATTTTTATTTCAGTTTCCTTTTAAATTGTCCATTCTCTTTTCTCGCTTGCATGAACTTTTCGTGATTTCATTCCATGAACACCATGCTGTTCTAAATTTTCTGATAAATCTACATACTCTGCTATCGATTATATTGGATGTATTAGAAACTGATACCTTCATCAGTTAACAGTTGCCTTGTAGTTAGTTCTCTTCCTAACACATATCATAATTAGTAATTGATTTTAATTATTGATTTTTTTAAATTTTTTTTTTCTTTTTCAGTTTTGCAAACATGGTCAGCGAAAAGGAGTCCACGACCACCACCGCCGCCTTTGACTCCTCCAATAGAAAGGTTTTTTTTTCTGCTCTTAATTATAATATCTATGTTAAGTACTAGCACTGCTCGGTGGATTAGGGAAGAGGTTGTAGTCCACACAGGGTACTAACCAGAAACAAAATATTCCCATCTTTAGATGGATTTTCATTTCTTTAAAAAAATTGAGTTAAAGTCAGACAGAACGTTGTAGAAGTAGAAAGGTATCGTCAATGAGAACAACTTTGCTGGTTTTCAAAAACAATATTTGGTACTCTAGTAGGTTCTAAAACCAGCTAGTAGATGCAGTAGTAGCAAATGGTTGTGCAACAAAAACACTATCTCATCTATTTGCTGGTTTAGTAGCATCTGTTTGCAGGTATCGCATCTGTTTGCTGTTAGCTGGAACACAGTAGAGCACCAATTATCATTGTTTTCAAAAACCAACAAAGGTGTTCCAAGGCAAACTTGTCCTACTTGATGGTAATAAATTATTGGTGCGTTCATGAAATCTGGAAAAATTTCACAAAAGTATATTAGTTATTAAGTTATTAATTATTTAAAAGTTATTTTTATTTAATTTGTATTATAGGATGAAATTAAAGGGAAAAGTACTACTGATTATCTAAAAAAAGTAAACATGATAATTTGCTATAATTTATTTCTTTATTGGAGCAATTTTCATGGAAAACAAGTTTTAATTTCTTAAGGTTAAAGTTTTGTGCTTAATCCTTTCAGTTACTAAAACAATAAATTTAGGACATGTGTTCCCTTTTCATTTTAAAATTTCTGTCTCAAGAAATTTTGCAACTTTCACTGTTGATACCAGCTTTGGAGAGGATGATAAAAGATGAGTGTTCTATATTTATGAAAAATGATGTATAAACATTTACATGGGCTTCTGCAGCAACAATTTTCTATGCTGATTTTGGAATATTGAATGAATAATGTGAACTATTATCTTATGTACTTTAATACTAATGCGTACAGAGTAAGTCAAAACGAATGTAGCAATTTCAAACGGCTATAACCATTTAATGGAAAAAAAAATGATCGGTGAGATTTTTACAGAATGTAGATTTCATAGTAAGATAAAAATACAAAGTATCTGCACACATAGCTCAAAACTATCTATAGGAATGAAAATCAATATGCAGTGGGTAAGTAAAAGTTTTAGTAAAAAGTACCTTTTGCTTTCAATAATGTATTCGTGAAACTAATTATGAAATTTTTTCATTAATTTATCTTCAAATTTTGAAGATGATCAGTATTTAATACAGATAATATTAACAATTTTCAGTTAATGCACATATCTACAACAAATGTATCTGCACATGGCGTGCACAGGTGCGTCTGTATTATTTAGCTGGTGGTTGTCGGAACTTCAAAATTTTGTATATATACCTCAGAGATTTTCTATGTGACTTCCTTTGGTTACATGGATAACATTTAGGGGTTGTCCATTTCAGGCCCTGCAAATAAATTTGAAGTTCCGACTACATTCTGTGAAAATCTTACCAATTTTTTTCATTGAATAGTTGTAGCCATTTCTAATCACTATGCAATTAGGTCATTTTTTTCACCTGTGATTCAAAGTATTCAATCAAATCTGATAGTGGGCTAGGTATATTAAGAGATTTATTTATTTATTTTTTTTTTTTTTTTTTGTTTTGCTTTAATCAAGGGAAATATGATAGTGACTTTTTATTATTTCACTTAAAATCTTCTGTTGAAGATTTTTTTAAACCTTTTTACGCATTTTTCATTCTGATCCCCCTTCCCTCCACCTAATTACTGTTTTTCTGTAATTTCTTGTAAATATTTGAATCCATGAATGTGTTAAAAAGTTCCAAATTACACTGATTTCTAAAGTTGAATGCTGGAGAAAATTAATCATCTACACAGTGTGTATGATATGAGTTATATATATTATATTTATGTTATATATGATATATTTTAACATCTATTACGCAAAGCTGTGAATTACACTTTTTGACTATGCAAAATTGTATTTATTATGTTGTGAGAAATAAACCAAAAATAAACTGGAAACAAAAAATAGTGATGTGTTTTTTTCATTTTGTACAAAGTGATGTATGTCCCATAACTCTTTCTCTTCTATTTTCACTATTACTTTCACTACTATTATTACTACACCACTGGCCATCAAAATTGCTACACCAGGAAGAAACGCAGATAACAAAATGATATTTATTGGACACATATATTATGTTAGAAATAACAAATGATTAAATTTTCAAGAAATTTGGGTGAATAGATCTCGAGAAATTAGCACTTAGAACTACTCTGGCAGCAATAGCAGCGCTTATATGCCTGGGCATTGCGTCATACAGAGATTGGATGGCATGTACAGGCACAGACACCCATGGAGCTCCAAAACGATGCCACAGTTCATCGAATGTAGTCGCTGGCGTTAGCTGACGAGCCAGTTGTTCAGCAACCATTGACCAGACATTTTCTATTGCTGAGAGATCTGGAGAACGTGCTGACCTGATATTGCTGATCAGTCGAACATTTTCTGTATCAAGGAAAGTCTGCGCAATACCTTCCACATGTGGTTGTGCATTATCCTGCAGAAACTTAAAGTTTCGCAGTGCTTGAATAAAGGGTAGTGCCACGGGTTGTAGCACATTTGAAATGTAACGCCGACTGCTCATAGTGCCGTCAATGCAAACAGGAGGTGACCGAGATATGTATCCAATGGCACCCCGTACCATCACGCCAGAGGTTGGGCCAGTATGACGATGGCAAATGCGCGCTGCCAGTGTGCATTCACCACGATGTCGCCAAACACGGATGCGACCATCATGATGTTGTAAGCAGAACCTAGATTCATCAGAAAAAATGATGTCTCGCCATTGGCACACCCAGGTTTGTCACTGATCACACCATCAAAGCCGCTCCTGTCTGTGATGTAGCGTCAATGGTAGCCGCGGTCATGGTCACCGAGCTGGCAGTCCATGCTGCTGTAAATGTCGCCAAACTGTTCGTGCAGACACTTGCTGTCTTTCAAATGGCCCCATTTCTTGACTCGGGGCTTGTGACGTGACTGTATGATCCATTAAGGTCATGCGGATAACATGCCTGTCCTCTCGGCTGCTAGTGATTACTGGCCGTTGAGAACCAGCATGGCTATCTGTATTACCATCCTGAAACCATTGAATCCATGTTCTGCTAACTGTCATTGGATCTCGACCAACGGCAAGCAGCAATACTGCGATAGAATAAACCGCAATCCCTGTAGGCTACAATTCGACCTCTATCAAAGGCAGAAATGTGCTGGTACACATTTTTTCTTCTTGTACGAGGCATCACAACAATTTTCCACCATGCAGCAACGTGCAAATTAAATTTGCACTTGGGAAATTGGCTGTACAAATTCCTCATTTAAGCACATTGTAGGTGTCGCTGCGGGCGTCTGCGCTGTCTGAATGCGCTGAAAAGCTAATCATTTGGATATCACATCATCTTCCTGTCGTTTAAATTTCATGTCTGTACCATGTTGCCTTCTTGGTGTAACATTTTTAATGGCCAGTAGCGTATTTTAGTAGTTTTTTTTTATGCATTTTGTTAAAATAATGAATTATTTATATTAAATTATTTATGCTTTTTATTTCATGTTTTGAAGCATCATACAATGTTGTAGAAGCTAAAAAAAAGGGTGCTTTAAAGTGCTTTATTTTCATTTCAACTTTAGAGTGGGAACCATGTTTACTTAATGGTATTTTTAAAAATTGTCTTCAATTGTTCATACGTTCTCCTATTTAGTTTAGAATGTCAACATTTAAATAATGTCTGAAATAGTGTAAAAATTTTCATTCACTCAAATCTGTTTTTGAGCGGTATATGAAAATTTCAGTTGGATCGGGACTCAACTGGCAAAATTATTTATAAAACGAGCGCAAGGTAGTATCTTCAAGTGACGATAGGGGCACCTCGATGTGAGGTCACTGTGACCTTCCAAAAAATTCTTTTTTTCTGGAAATTTTGTTCTATTCGGCAAAATTATTATCACTTGGTTTCTTTTAAATTTCGTTTTGAAGAAGCAATTTGAAGTTATTTCGTAAGTTTTTGGGTTCTTTCCTACATGAGACTTTTTTCATGCAATCCATATCCACCGCATAAAAAGTATTTTTTAACTGTGTTACGAAAACCACTTTTTATAGCTACTTGTGAAGTTTTGTGCGATTTTTTTTAAATGCAGTCCCTATTCACTGCACAGAAAGGTTTGGGTGTATACCAGAAGTATCAAGGAAGAGTGGAAGTACAGCAGTAAGGGATACAAAATCGGCGAATATTTTTAGTTGATCAGGGAAAAATCAAGGAAAATGATTTCAGTCTAATTATGAGAGTTTTGAAATGTATAAAGCTATAGCATTAATGTTAACATTTTTAAATGCACAACCAGCTAGTGTTACTATGATGCCATTACATATATATTTACTATTGAAGAAAATTATAGTGTTGCAAAAAGAAATTGGCTCCAGAAATTTTGTTGCAGAAAGCAGGATAAAAATATGCTGCAACACCTGTGTGGAGTTAAAAAAGAAAGTACTTTTTTAATGAACTTTTGTATCCTGATTTCATACAATGACCTTTTCACATAGGAGATTGTCTAGGCTGTTCTCTACTATCGGAGAGTTGGTTGCTTGTATTCAGTTTTTAAATTCTTTGCTCAGTGTTGTTTGGATTTACTTTTAACCCTATCTCAGCTTACTCTCAACTCTATTTCAGTTACCCTCATGATGTTCAAATAAGGTCATATGGAGAGTTCTCGTCAAGACTGGAGATGAATAATGCGTCAAATTACGGATGTTCTGCTTCGGACCAGCACTACCGCGGGTACCCCCCTTCACCACCCCGGAGACGCCGTACACCCACCCCACCAAGGCGATACAGTGACCGTACCCACTCGCCACTAAGACGATATCGCGAAACCTGTACCTCTCGTTCACCTGTTAGACGACGCCGTGAGCGTACCCTCTCACCTAGAAGAAACCGGGAACGTTCCCCCTCACCAACTAGAAGAAACCGGGACCGTTCTCCTGCAACATCTCGAAGACGCCAAGAGCCTTCTCCTGCCAAGAAGTTGAGAAACCGAGAGAGGAAATCAAAGCCCTCTGAAAGTTCTCGGAGGAAGCATCAGAATAGATCTAGCAGCTCCTCTTCCAGTTCTAGTTCCAGTTCTTCATTACGTGAACACCAGCATGCTCGTCGGCCAGTAGAAGAACTTCAAAATCTTAGACAGTCCGAGATAGAACAACATTTTGCTCATCGTCCCGTAGAAGACCCCCAAAGTCATAGACAGTCCGAGATGGAACAACATTTTGCTCGTCGTTTGATGGAAGAAAGCTCCCAAATTCAGAGCACCCCACAGCCTGAGATTAGGCACCCTAGCTTTAATGTACTACATCGTAGTCCTGTGCAGCAGTCATTAGCAGCTGCCAGTTCAAGTAATTCAAAAAATTTCTTGTCAGCTGGTGATATACAAACAAGCTCTGTTGGACAAGTCTTCTTTAACAATAACAATCATTTGAACAGTCAAGGAGGAATGAATGCCTCTGCATCTAAGTAAGTATGTTTTGGGTTATGAAAATGTTTTAAATACTACTGGGTGGCCACAGATCAGGGAGATCAGGGAATTTTATTAATCAGGAAAATATAAATATCAGAGAAATTTGAAAAAATCACAAACCTTTAGAAAAAATTAATTAAATAAAAGATTTTTTTTTTGTTTTTTTTTTGCTTTGCAAAATTGAGTACCTTAATTCTGTACTCATTTTCTGCCAATTATCTGTTTTTTTTAAAGAAAGGTATAATGAATGAGGTCCGATTATATACTGCCGCACATTTGAGCATCTTTTTTCCTCAACGTCAGTATTGAATCAAAGCTTACTAACCACATGAAGAACTTCCTAAGAGTGCTTCTGTGTCTGTAAAGTTGTTTATTTTACGTAGCTTGAATTTTCCATTCAAGTGTTCCATGCTATGTTAAATAAACAACCCTGCAGGCAAGGGAAAGCCCTCATTAGTGCCTTAGCTCCTTTGTCTTTACTCATTGTCTTGAAGTAATTTAGCATATTGTAATCAAGATTTCAGGAAGAAACCTTTGTTTTTTAAATTAATACTGATAAAAGTTTAAAAGTTATTACTTTGTGTTTTAAATTTAATTGCTAAAATTGAATGTTCAATCAAAATCAACTTTGTTTTTCGCCATCGTATTATTCGCTGTCGCCTCAGATTATACAAAGGGTTTTTTCAGACTTTAAAAATTCTTTTATTTTAAAACCAATTTATATACACATATATTTATATTGAAATTAATTGATTGTTTTTTTGCATTTCAATGTTGTTTGTTACAAAAGTGGTCAAAGAATTTTTTCCCCCGACCAAATAATGAAATCATTTGAAATTGAGTTCGTGCACATATGTAAATATTTTTCAATAGTTAAAATGCTGTATTCATTCATTAAAACCTAAATTCTTGAATAGAGAATAGCTCAATATGACTGGTTGTTAAAAGTTTTCAATTTGTTTTACATAAATGTTTGTTATTTACGTAAGTAAACTACATTACTTCTACACTTTAACTTGCAGCAATAATTATACTGCTTGAAAATTTAATTTAAAATTATTTCCATGTAAACTCTTTAGTTTTATCATGGATTAGATATGTCTTTAAGAGTGTTTTTATTAATGTCTTAGCATTCTTATGCCAGCTGGTTACTGGAAGTAAAATATTTGTTTTAGTTTGTCTTTTCTGTTTCTTGCTATTCCACACTGTTTAACCCCATTTGGTAAAGCTCTAGACCAGGATTTCTAAATGGTAACCACTGGCGGCCAGAGTCATTCTGGTCGCCACTTTTGCATTTTTGGCAGCCCTTTTTATAAAGTATATCTTAAGCGCTAAAAGTGAATGACTTATTTGCTGTTTGCAATATTAACAAGTTTAGGGTAGCCACTGGCGGCCAGAGTCATTCTGGTCTCCACTTTTGCATTTTTGGCAGCCATGTTTTATAAAGTATATCAATAGCGCTAAAAGTGAATGACTTATTTACTGTTTGCAATATTAACAACAAGTTTAGGGATTAAAATTATTTTCTCTATTTAACAAACAAATTTTAATGAATTTGTTTTTTGACATAAGGATATAAATATACAACAAAAAATAATGTTTTGCAATAATGTTTGTAAATACAGTACAAATTTAGGTCAGAAAATTTGTGGAGTTTTAGTTGGAAAACTTTGGTTGCCTGAAACTCATTTTTCAGCTCATGATTCTATCATAAATTGATGGCTCTACAAAGATCTTGTTTGAAATATTGTCTCCATTGCATTTTACTCCCAACTGTGCTTGTAAAGTGTCCCTCTCAGTGGAGACACTTTTCATTCCAATGCTATCCTTCATGTTACTCCAGACCCTTTCTATCTCAGCATTACTTGCAGGAATGCAGAACAAAATGTCTATTAAATTCTTGTTGTAGATAAATGCTGCAGGGACACATTCCTCAACCTTCAAAAATCTATTGTTTGTTGGTGTGCCAGAGATTACTTTATACCTAGTCTAATCAAACTTATAAAATTTTCCTGTGTTTATGCGTGTGTGAAAATGAAAGTAAGTGTCCAATGTTTCAATATAGTGCAATAATTGACGTAAATTCAATCAATGGGACATTTTCAACTGAAGGAATACATATACAGTCGGACCTTGATATAAGGTCACCCCTCAGGACTTCGAGAATATGACCTTATAAGCAGAGTGACCTTATAACCGGTTCATAAATTTTTATCAAAAAACAAATTCTGAAATATAATATTCTCATAACTCTATCACTTGATTAAGTTATGATGTTTTAATTAAGTTGAGTCAATTAAAATGAATGCAATTAATTAGAAATTAGGAAATTATTTATTAAAATTTTAATTCAGAATAAAATTGTGTACAAATATGCTCAATGTTGTACAGCTGCAATTTATGATTTGCAACTTACCTCATTTAAAGTAGTGCAAAATACTAGACTGTCACGATTTTGGATTTATTTTTTGTACTATGTTTTCTAAACTTTGAACCTTTTGAAAATGTTCTTCAGCTGCTTCATGGCTCACAAAAAATTATCTTACGACATTTAAGGCTCTAAGAGCTTCTGCTATTGTTACTGCCTCAACTTCTGCATGCTGTCGTTTTCCTCGCTCTTAATCGTATTTGTGTCCATAACTTGTGAGACAATTTCAGGAATTGAAACTTGAAAAGTTGTAACAATTTTATCGTCAAGGTTTGCTTAATCCTTTTCACCTTCTATTAAACAGCCGCGATTTCTTAGATCCTGCATCAACACACTGAAAGCAACATCGTCTTCATCATCTTCATTTCTTACTTCATCCACATCCACAGTATTCAAAGAATCTTGAAATCCAGCATGTCTGAAGCAATTAGAAATGCATGTGTTTGACACCAAGTTCCAACTTTTATCAATGTAAAAAATGCACCAAGCACATAAACATGAAAGTCTTTTTCCTTATCAGTTGCTGAAATCAAGTCTTTCAGAAGAAGCTTTCTGTAGTTCATTTTGAAATTTTGAATCACTCCTTGATCCAAAGGCTGCAACGCACTGGTAACATTTGGAGGTTAGAAAACCAGTTTGATTGCTTTCAATTGAGGGATATTGCTATGAGCAGCTAAATTGTCTGCGATGAAAACAACTTTTCTTTTCTTTTTTAAAAAGTGTCTATTGAAACGTCTTACAGTTTTCTCCCATATGTTCACACTCATCCATGCTGACTTGTTTGCATCGTAATCTAAAGGCAAAGATTTCACGTTTTTAAAACAACGTGGCTTGTGAAATTTTCCAATAACTAGTGGTTTTAGTTTCTCAGAGCCATCCATATTAGCTCCTAAAAGAATTGTCAGTCTCTCTTTACTTTTCTTCCCTCCCACACATTTTTCATTTTTGAAAACAAGAGTTTTGTTGGGCAAGACTCAATAAAAAAATCCACATTCATCAACATTAAACACATCCACATCAAAATGTCATGCAGCACGGATTTTTTCCAATCACTTAAAACACTCTCATCCACATCACCGGCTTCCCAGCATAACGTTTTAAAAACTAGGTCATTTCTTGATTTAAAACGCTGAGTCCATCCGTTGCTTTCCATAAAATCATTCTCTCCTAATTCAGCAGCTGTTTGAAGAGCTTTCTCTTTCAGTATTAAGCACAATATTGGTACATTTTGAGCTCTAGCGATTTTTATCCACTGCAGAAGGGCTTCAACTTTTTCATACAGTGACAATCGCTGCCTTTTTCTCTTTCCATTACCAGCAGTTTTGGAAACTGTATGCGAGGATAAGATATTGTTGAGGGTCGTTTGAGGTATCTTTCACTCTTTTGCAAAACATGCTTTTGATACATTAGATTTTACAAAATCTTCAACGATTTGCTGTTTCTCTGACAGAGACAAAGCATTTCTTTTCGACATCATGTACAAGATGCAAGTGAAAAAATGGCTGGAATGAGATAATTTCCAGTGATTTGCTGGTCGAACATGGACATGTGCTTATGACAAACATGTGACACTATGAGGACTTGCCTTCGAAATTTGTACGCATTGCTAAAAGCCATCACTATTGACCTTGACCCTTATCTAAAAGCTGTCACCCTCAATCCACAAAGCATGAATAGGGACCAAAAGTAAGCAGCCAGAGGAAACAAAACTCTTTTACCTGCGTTAAGGGAGTGAATGATCCCTCCTACTCACTCCAGTTGTCTTCTCTCTACAGCATTCCTGTGTTTCTGCACGCCTTTTTTCTAGAATTTGAGGGGATAAAGGGTTTCGTGGAGAAATTTTCCTCACATTCGTTGGGCAGAGGGCTTTTTAAGGATAAAAGATCTTGTACTAGTGAAAATTCGCAGAACTGAATCAGTGAGGCATTGAATCTCTCAAAGAAAGTCAGACAAAAATGACCTTATAAGCGATGGTGGTATTTGATAAATGACCATATATCCGATAATCCGTAACACGGAATCCCTGTTTAATGTGTCAGGACTTCAGGAAAGTGACCTTATATGCGGGGTGACATTATATCGAAGTCTGACTGTATATATATACAGTAGGGTCTCGAAGATCCGAGTCTCAAAAGTCCAAAGTTCCGCTTAATCCGAGGTGCTTTTTTGACATGTTTCAGGTATACATTTTATAGACAAAAAATGTTTTAATCTGAAAATTTAAATATTTTGCTATGTAGAACTTCTCTAACAATATACGATAAGGTAATAAAAAGAAAATTAAAAGTTTATGTCAATAACACTTGCCAAGTGGCTTGAAATATTCTTTGGCTGTTAGAGATGGATTAAGAAGTGCCTTGGAGAAAGTAGGAAGTAGGTTGATACAAAAATAATTTGAAATTAAAACATTGTTTTGTCCCAAAGGACAAACAAACAGCCCTTTTGGAATATCAGATTGCAATTTAAAAGGAAAGTGCAAAACTTGATGCTGTACGAAGCATATATATGAAATTTTATTGTTCTATGACTAATGTTTTTGTATTATGTGAGGTCCATACGTACACTCACACATAGCAACAAATGTCAGGACAAAACTCATCAAATCTTATTCGAGGACGATCAAAGGGCAGTTTTTGGTTGCCTGCAACTTGACACACAAGTACGTGCAGACATCAATAAAAAAACTAATCAAAACTTGTTTAGGGTTAATTTAAAACATAGATTTATGTTGATATTTCAGTGATAAATTTTTAGAGCAGACAATATTTCCTTTTCAGAGCGTAAGGAAATAAACAGCGCATGTCCTTATGTACTTGTGTGTCCTTATGTAGTCTAAAGAATTTTTCGGATAATCTGAGTGTTCAGTAATTCAAGGTGGGGTAAGCCCCAATTACCTTGGATTTTCAAGACTCATGCGTCCCCGAGCGATAAAGAGCAACGCTTGGGGTCTTGGCTCTTGGCTTCGCCAAGCAACCCTAAAGCCCCCATTGTCAGAGAGGAGCGTGGGAAACCACCCCTCGTTAGATGCTCTTCAAACGTTAGCGGATGCAGCCATAATCCTCTCACTCCCAATATCATTTTGCATCAAGGATACATGCGTGTCCTATTCTTATATTCATATAATGCCTACTTTTAAATAAATTGTTTTGTTTATTTTACCAACAACTCATCAATGCAGTCATCAAATTTTACAATTCAGTCCACTGCCGGAAAAATAGTTTTTCACCTGAGCCAGGCGGCTTCATATATATATATATATATATATATATATATATATATATATATACTTGGCTTTTTAGTTTTGCTGCGTTGCGCATCTATGGGCTCTTGTTGTGGTCTTTTCAATATTTTTCACTTTTATTATTATTATTATTATATATATATATATATATATATATATATATAACAAAACTATAGTAGCTTGATAATGTTTAGAAATACAAAATTATTAGCATTTTCCCAAAATAGACTGGTGGTTATTTGGTTGATTTTGGATCATGAAACGGACCCCTATATATGTATATATATATATATATATATATATATATATGAGAGTTTTTAAAAGCTGTGTAGATTTTCTTCTCTCGACTAGGGGTCCGTTTCATGATCCAAAATCAACCAAATAACCACCAGTCTATTTTGGGAAAATGCTAATAATTTTGTATTTCTAAACATTATCAAGCTACTATAGTTTTGTTTATAGTAGTTACAGAATATACACTCAGGAACATTGAAAATAGCGCCCCAAGAAAGAAGAAAGGTACAATCGCAAAACTTTGCGTGTAAGAAGAGTGACATTTGATATGCAAATGATCCAAGTTTAGTGTCAATGCGCATGACTGTTTACCCACAGTATCGGTGCAACCGGGAAAAAGGTGCTATATAAACCAGTGCATAATTTAAGATTTATAAATGCTACAATTACATCCTGATTGTTGGAGAACTTCAATGATTGAAATATGCTAGGTAGGCGAGTTAGGAAATGTTTCTCACAGTTCAGCGATTTTGAGAGAGGTTTGATCATCAGTGGGAAAATTGCAGGCTGGTCGACAAGCCGTATTGCTCCCAGGTGGATTGTTAAGAGTGTTCTATTAGAAACTGTTGGAGACAGTGGACATGAAATGGTACCTACATGCAAAAAACAGGGTCTGGAGCGAACAGGAAGATGATGAGGAGAGAGGATCGAAGGACCGTCCAGCAAGCGCTTGTGGATCCCACAGTGACTCGTTCCACCATACAAGCAGACGTAGGGATATTAGTTGTTCCCCGAATCATTTCTAGACGTCTAGTGGAAGTGAATATGCAGTCCAAGCGTCCTTTTCGTGTACTCCCTTTAACACTAAAACCTAGGCAACTCCGTCTACAATGGTGCAGAGACAGAGCAATGTGGGATGACATTAACTGCCCAAAGGTGGTGTTCAGTGATGAATCCCAGTTCGTTTTGGGGTCAGATGGTAAATGCTCAGGGGTGTGGAAGCACCCTGGAGGCAGGTACCATTCCACCCATTCTATCACATGACACACTGCCCGCATCGCGAGTATAATGGTCTAGGGGGTCATAGCCTATGATAGCCGGTCCACTCTAGTTGTGATAGGTGGAACCTTAACAAGTCAGCGTTATGTTAATGAAATTCTGCAACCACATGTAGGACCATTCTTAAATGATCTCCCAGGGGCAATTTTCCAGCAAGATAATGCTCAGCCGCATACAGCTAGAGTTGCTCAAGATTTCTTAGGTCCTTTTGAGACTCTTCCATAATCAGCCTGCTCCCCCGACTTGTCCCCTATAGAGCATGTATGGGATCTGCTGAAACGCCAGATGCCACCGTGCTACTCTGTGCAAGATTTAGAAGTGGCTGCTGAAAATTTGTGGGTCCATCTGCCTCAGGGCAACATCAGAAATTTAATTAGCTCAATGGCGGACCATGTTGTTTTTTATTGCAGCAAAAGGGGGTCCAACGCACTATTGAAGTAGCACTGTATTTATCTCATTTCTTAGCCTGTATTTGTTTAATTGTCTAGATTTTGGGATCAAGTGTATCTCTCACCTATATTATTCGGCATATTAAATTTCACTTCAATCCAATGTTTCCTTCTTGAGATGCTATTTTCAAAGTTCCTGAGTGTATTATATTAAAAATATGAATTAAAAAAGAAATTATGCAAGTTTTAAAATCTAAGTATGTTTAGTCATCAACCTATCGTTCTTTAATCTATGATCTAAAAAAGAATTTTCGTTAAAACATCATTTAAACCTTATTATAATTAGAGACCATTAAAAAATCAAGCTTTTTTTTTTTTTTTTGGCACCTAAGTAATTACACATTTAATAACATTCCTTTGAATCATAAGTGGAATTGAAATTAGTCAAATATTTTTTTGAGTGAACGTTTCAGAAAAAAATATTATCAAAAGACCATTAATTAAAACTTGTTAATATTTATATTTGTGTATTACAAATGCTGCAGTTTATAGGAATTGATTAGATCAGACCCCTTTAGCTTTAACATAAGTTTAAAAAATTTGACACTTTTGGACAGTGAAAACCACCTGTCCTGTTTGAAACCCAACCCTGATCTATTGATTTCGTTTTTTGGATTGCATATCTTTGTGAAAGGTTCATCTTCACATGATTGCGATTTTTTATAATTACTGCTTTTGTTCTGAATTATTATGCAGTTTTGATATTTAATAACTTGTAGCTTTATTGCTGTTATTATTTGCAAAAATGAGTTCTAATTTTCATGCAATGAAATCTATTGAAAATTCAGAAATCGAGCATTTTCCACATCATCATGTAGTCTACAGCGATTTGAGTGTCTTTTCTTCTGTGTGTTGTTTACTGTGAGTTACTACCTCTTGAATTTGTTTTGATACTTAAAAAAGACTTTTTTCTTTAAACAAAGGTTTTTTTAGGTTTAATAAAATGTATTTGCAGAGCTCCCAAATAGTCTGCTTTTCCTGCCAAAGTCTTTTTTATGGTAAAGTCCACTTTGGACTACTTTTTAACATTTTGGTCCGATTAGTTCGCTTTTATGTTGTTTTTACTTAAATATCAGATTTTAAAAGTTTTTCATTTCGTTAAAAGTTACTGTACACCCAAACACGCGCGTGACAAGGTTCGTACGCCTATGAAAAACCTTGAAAAGTTCTTGGGGAAAAAAAATAGGTTTTTTCAAGTGCTTGAAAACCTTGAAAAAGTATGAAAAGTTTCTTTATTGCTTGAATTCTTTCAAAAATCATTGTATTGTGCTGGTGATTCTTTTAAAAATATTTCATTAGTGCAATTTTCTGAACATATATATTTGATATGATTTCTCACTAAAAATTGCTTTCGTGTTTGAGGTTTCTATCCTTTTGCATCTTGTTAATATTTTGATGCTTTTTACAATCCGAAGTGATTTTGACATGTGCTACCTTAGCTTAGCTTATTTTTCGTTTAATTTCAATAATTAACGAAGGAATTATTTTGGAAACCATGGCAACATTGAATTACTCGGACTTCGCGGAAAAATGTTTCTCGCGTTTGAAATTTCATTCCTTTTGCATCTTGTGAACATTTTGACATATGCTACTTTAGATTAGCTTGTTTTTCATTTAATTTCAATAATTAGCGTAGGAATTATTTTGGAAGCCATGGCAACATTGAACTTACTCGGACTTCGCGGGAAAATGCTTTTCACGTTTGGAATTTCAATCCTTTTGCATTTTGATGTTTTTGACAATTGGAAGTTATTTTGACATATGTTACTTTAGATTAGCTTATTTTTCATTTAATTTCAATTAATAATGAAGGAATCATTTTGGAAACCATGGCAACATTGAACTTACTTAGACTTGGCAGAAAATTGCTTTAAATGTTTGAAATTTCAATCTTTTTGAATCATGTAAATATTAAAATATTTCGCCCAATCAAATGTTATTTTCCCATATGCCACCTTAGATCAGCATGTTTTATGTTTAATTTAGTAGAAAATATTAATAAATTTATTTTATGGGAAATATGCCAACATTGAACTTGGTTCGTAAAAATTTGCTTCTCTGAACTTTCAATTGTTTTCCATTTTATAAATATTTTTATATTTATGGCAATTAGAAGTTATTTTCACATGCTACGTTAGATTAACTTGATTTAATTTTTATTTAAATAACTAAAAACATAATAATTTTTGTGTTGTTTAATTCAAGTTTACATAGTTTTGCAAACTTAATGTTGATTATTATTAGCTTATTACTGTTTTTTTTGGGGGGGGGGGGGGTGATATTACATTTAAACAATTGAGCACATAACATTTTTAAGTAGCGTTTGTATTTGAAACGAAGTTGAATTATATAATTTTATAAAGTTGAATTTGTGTACTATATCATTTCATTGTCATAATGCTTGCTAAAGGGGGGAATTTCCCCCCCCCCATAAAAGTTCAAAACACTCATGGCCCTGCAATCATGGAGTATTTTTTTTAAATGTAAGCTTAATGATTCTTGAAAATGTACTTTGAATATGAAAATTGCAAAACTAAGCCACATGGGATCTGCTTCTCTTTGTGTTTGAGCATTTCAGACATTTTTACGAAAACTTTCAATACAGTGCAAAACTAAGCCACATGGGATCTGCTTCTCTTTGTGATTGAGCATTTCAGACATTTTTAGGAAAACTTTCAATACAGTGGATTTTTTTGGTGTGTGATGGATTCATATCGGTTGAGAAGGGATATAACACTATTAAGAAGCATTACAAAACAGAAAAAGCACAAAAATAATTTCAAACTAAAGAAATATGAACACAGCTTCATTTATCCTTCAGTGAGACTACCAGCATCCCTGGTTCAATTCAAAATGTATTATTAGGCCTATTTAGTTCCAAGGAGGCTGCCTTAAGTGCTGAGCTAAGTGCCTTCCCCTTTCCCTCCCCTCCCATCCAAATGTTTGTGTAAATAATATTATTATTCAATGGATAAAAAGATCAATTGTGCAGAAGATAATAAAGGAATTGTATCATTAAAAATCAACATTATGGTTAATTAACAAATTATCTTCGCGAATTTAGCAGCAGGCAGCTAATTTGCCTTTTGGTGCTTCCTTGGGTTTAAAAGAATGGTCCTTCCAAGGTCCTCTTTTTAATCTTAAATGGTCCTCTTTAGTCCTGTTTTTGATTAAAATGGTTCTCTTTTACCCTCTTCTAAAGCTAAAATGTGTTGGGAGCCTTGATTTGTCAAACCATATCATGTCTTAAAATTAACTTTATACAAAATTGTATATTTAAAGTACTGATTTATCTTTCTTTTTCCATTAGTGGCACTCTATATGAGAATCAATACGCTCCTCGACATATGATTCTTGATAATATGATTCTAAGAAGTACTCAAAGGTTTGTGCCAAAATGTTATAAAGCAAAAACTTTTTGATATTTTTCTTGCCTGTTATGCAAAGATGTTTTATTTATCATTAGAGGCAGTGAGAAGCAAAGGGATGTAAGAGGACATTTTCAAGTTTTGAGTAAAATGCGTTCAAAGGTAACATCCTAGGTAGGCTTTCATTTAACTTTTTTTCTAAATCATGCTGTATAGCAGCAACTACCAGGGCTACTAGTACCATCTCTTGTCCCAAGACAGAGGAGAGGTTCTTCTACTATTTGTAGTGATTATCTCCAAATTTTTAATTTTGTCACTTACATCCCTTTGCTTCTCACTGCCTCATTTGTGAGTTTTCGCAATTTGGTTTTTGTGTTTAAAGTAGTCTCCGCTTAATGTGATCACTTTGGGATGCAATTATTTTGATAACTATAGATGAATCAAAAAATTAGAAAAATTTATGAATTTAAGCTATGCAGACCAAGTTTAAAAATAAAATGAAAAAAAAAAAAAAATCTCCCATACCAGCAGTACCCAACCTTTTTTCTCTTAAGAACCCCTTTCAAAATCAGAAGGAAGTTGTCAAACCTCTTGTGCAATAAGTAATAATTAACAAGCAAAAAAAAAAAAAAACACTCGCAATAAATTTGGGATCATTTTTTAAGTTAATTTTGCTCTAAAGTTCATTGCAAGAACAAAAACATAACTGCAAAATATAAAAGTGTAAACATTGCTACAAACTAAAATAATAACTAGAAAATGAATGCAAAACAAATTCCAACAGAAAACAAACCCAGTGATTATTTTTTATTGAGCTTCAGTCAACTTTGAAAAAAACTTAATAAGATGGTTGTGGATCAAAAAAGCTCAAAATTTAGATCAGATATCTGACAGTTTCAGTCTTGCTTTAAATTCAGCATTTAATTTGCTTCTATATTCCCTGTATGTGTTGAAAAACCTTTTTCAGATAGAAATGTTATCAAAAAGGTTTTTTTTTTTCTGACACCACAGTACACTTATTGGTTACACTAAATCAGAAGTTAGTTAAAGAATAGTCTTTATACATACCTTTTAGAAAACTGCCTCAGATTAAGTAAGTGATATTTTTTCTGCCAATAAAATTAGAAAGGTTTCTAAATGTTTACCTTTTTAAAAAGAACTATGAGTCTACTTGTTTAATAGAGATATTTTGCTCTCATTAATCGTTTGAGTGCTGCATAATTTTTTTTTTCTCTATGCCAAAAAAACAGAATAAAATGTGTAGCTGTTCTTATTTACCTCATTTTATTTTTGAAAAACAATAAAAGTGCCTATAATTAACTTTAACTATTGCAAAAAAAGGTAACTTTTACCAAAAAAAAAATGTTTACTTATTACAAGAAAATTTTTCTGCACAAGTTTCATGAATTCTTTTTTTACATACAGAAAAAATTCAAGTTGAGAGGTCTATTTTATCAATCTTTTACTGCATAGCTCACACTGTAGCAAATTTTCACGCAGGAAATTTTTTAAAAAAAGTAAAATAGTTTTTTTTTTACAACTTCTAAGGTTTTTTGGGTTGCTAACTATTTTTTCTCTTTTTCACCGATAAGGTTTGAAGTACATTGGTAATGGGAAAATTTCTGCAACAAAGAGTAGTGAAATAGCACTTCTACGTATTTTCAGTACAATACAAAGGAAGGAGCGATAGCTATTCGTCACACACAAATGGAGAAGCAACTAAATATTGAAAATTAAGTATAAATGTTTCAGATGTTTGCATGTGCTCCATGAAATAGATTCCATCAAATTTAATCGAGTTTTCTGATCGAAAGTTACAGAGAAAACCGAAGCATTCATATGCTTTCATTGTATGAAAAATTTGAACCTTTTCAAAACATCTTCAATTCCATCATGTGCTCAATGAAAACGATATAAACACGCTCCTTGTAATGACATATTTAATTCTTGAAATTTACAAAATATGTCAACAAGTATGCTAATGTTTGTGTCCAAAAAATATCAAATGTGCAAGAGCAAAATTAATAAGTGATGAACAAGAAATGCTTGAACTCGAGATTTCATATCAAACAAAAATGTTGAAATACCGCCATTACAATGTTATTTTCGCGAACCTCCTTTATACCTTTTGCGAACCCGAAGGGACTGGCTAACCACTGGTTGGAAACCATTGTCCTGTACTAATATACTGCAGGGCTATCGTAAAAGACAGTCATAAGTTTGGTTTAAAATAATAGGAATTTTAGGCGGGTAAAACTGATGTTGCTGTGGCCTATGAATTCGGTGCAACCATCTAGTGTTATCAGAGTGAATTTTATGAGCCGATTGGTATTTACCCGGCAGTGGTGGAAGGTTATGAACAGAGCCACCACGAGATCAGCTGGTGTTTTATGATTATTTGACTTTAATAAGGCTTTAGTTCTTAAAATAAAGAAATTTTGCTCATTTTGAAGAGAAAAGGGGAATTTGGTCCATCACTGATCCTTTTGTCATCCTATATGTTTCTAGGTTTCATCAGATTTTTCGGTGTCTGTTACTGAGGGTAGGACCTTTTTTCGAAATTGAGCAAATAAAAATAAAAATACCTAACTCAGAGGATCCAAAAGCAAACAAACCTTAGATCAGATGTAGTTCCATGAGGGAAAAATGGCTTTAAAAGTCTAAATCCATTAAATGGCTCAGAAAATTGAGTTAACCTGAGAGCGATGTCTGAAGCATGTCTGTTACTGGTGTCTTTACCCTATATAACCATTTCAAAAATTATACTTCCTAAATTAAAAAAATATATTCATTGTTTGATTCTCTATAATTTTTCAGAAGCTCATTTATAAATTGCTCCTAATCAATGCATTTTAAAGTAATTAGAGTAGCATTCACCTTTATGTTTCAACGCTCGACCTATTCCTCATTTCATCATTTATAGGAGGTGGCTGATTATCAAGGCATTCTTCTGTCTAATTTGTTCCATTGTCTTTTTCCTATAACAATATGGCAAATTTCTGATTATGTTAATATCAGTGGCGCCGACTCCATAGGGCTTGAGGGGGCCCGAGCACCCTCAATAGTTTGTTTTGGGGGCAGAGCCCTCTCAATAATGTAAGAACATTATTTGTCATATTATGGTTTCTAAAATCACAAAATTATGTTGGTATTTTTTACTTTCCTTGTTTGAAGATAGTTACATTGTAAAATACATTCAGTAATGAATTAAAACAAATAACTATTGCGGTAGTAAGCAGGTTAATTGAAAACGAGTGGTGTGAATAATGAGTGTTACGGTGCTGAGAGCACTCATAGAATTTGTCCAAGTGCGCGAACCTTCGGGTGAAGTCTGTTGCCGGCGGCGCTTTCATCTAATAAGTGTTGCTGATCTGGAAAAAATATATCAGGTTTTGATTTGTACATTGAATGGGAGGCATGATAGTTTTCTTCAATTATTAGAGTTAATAAAGTAATCTCTCTCTGTATCAACTTTTTAAACTCTATTAAAGCATTAATTTTGAGACATTATTGTTATTTAATGAACTCTGAGCCTTATTCAAAGCAAGCTTAAATTAGTTATTTCACCTATAGTAATCAAAGTGCGACAGCAATTTTTTATGCTTTATTCTTTTAATGATAGTTTAGATTTATTTAAATATCATTTCAATCTTTTCAGAGCTATATATTCACAGCTTTGTAATAGACTTAAAGCGTAATTATTACTGTAAATTTTTTCGAAATTACAATGCATTTTTGTTTTTTTGTTTTTTTTTCAAAGCCAAAAATGTGTTGGCTTGTCGAATTTCTCAGAGTGTCGATTTACCGAGAGTCGAGTTTTTGGGGTTCTAATGTTGATCATATGACTCTAAAATGCTTAAACTTAAACTCACTATTTTTTATCTCAAATTTAGAAAATTTTCCTGGAAAGGCCCCGGTTATGGCACCCTTCCCCCCCCCAATAGTTGTTATAAATTGGTGCCACAGGGTGCCTTTCCATGCAAGTCAAATGCACTACCTTGTATAGTGCTGTAGCCTAGCTATGGCACTGAACGGCTCCCCACAAAATGGAACTGCAAAATTGTCCCTCACTTAAGGCAAGTGACATGATGTAATTGAAGCAAAAATTTTGTGTACCAGTTTTTAGATTGTTTTGCTTTGAAAACGCCATGTCACATATTGTTTGTTTGTATAAATAATATGCACCAGAAAATATGTAAGTTGGCATTTTGAAAGCACAAAAATCTGAATTTTTTTTGTGGGGAGGAGGCTTCGTGCTTTAACATACTCCCTAGACCCCGGTGACATCCAGCCCCCCCAATAATTTTTCCAAGTCGGCGCCCCTGGTTAATATGTCAAGTAACCGAAATCTTTTGATCAGTTTCCATTCATAACCATGAACTCTGTATATGTCATATCTGTGAGATAGACTGTCATTTTTTTTTTTTTTTTGGTCCCCTGGTCAACTCTTTTTCAAAATTTTTTTTATTGTTTTGGAAAAAAATCTAATCCCTGATTCAGAAACGGAGAATATTACACAATGCAATGATCACATGAAGCGATAATTTTAGCGTGCAAATGAACGGAGGAAAAGAAGACTAATTTGATAACTAAAACAGCAATTATATTAAACAAAGACTATTGAATTTACTTTTAACTCCTTTTTTGTTAACTGATATGATCAATCTTTTTTTGTTTCATTAAAAATTAAAGTTCATCTACAGTTATTTTTCACTTATTTACTACCTCTTGTATGCATGCTTTGATTATCAAAATTCCCATCTAATGATAGCATAGAAATAGTTATGCATTAATGAAGCCTTGATGCAGTGTATCTCTGTTGTGCGTCGATAATTTTTTAAAACTTAAATGTTTTTTTAATACAGTCAATCTCACTCATAATGAGCTCTGATTTAATGAAAACCTGAATTTAGTGAGGAAATTTTTAAAAAATATTGCGGTGCCCTCACGCTCAGGAAAAGCGAGTTTGACTGTACCTCATTTTCTAAAATACAGTCGGATCCCGCTGCAACGCGATCCGACTTACGCAAAATGGCTATAGCGCGAGGTTTTCATGAGTAATGAATTTTTTATTGCTGCTGCAAATTGTGTGCTCATCTGCAACATGAAATTTTTTGGAAAGGAGCAGTGGACCGTTTTAGAATGGGCTTCATTGACACTAAATATTGGTTTTGTGAATGGTCTTTCATCACTGAAAGCGTAAGTTCACACACTGTATTAGTTTAAAAACACTTTGCTTTAATTTATAAATAACTGCTCCGCCGGTTCTTAAACATTTTTTTTTTCATTCTACATATGGATGTTGATAAAATAGAATGACTCCCAAATGCGCTTTTTCATCTAAAGTTCGCGAAAGTGAAAAAAAAGGAGAAAGTTTCTGACCATTACAGAAAAGGGCAAGATTTTCGATATGCTTGAGCAATTAAAAAGTGCGTCGAAGGTAGCACGACAATTAGGTATGAGTGAATCTTCGATGCGTACAATTAAAATTCAAGAAAAGGAAATCCGTAAAAGTGCAGATCTTGGTTTTAATAACGCAGAGTACTGTCTGAGAAAAATACAAACGTCATTAAAATGGAAGCTGCTCTTTCATTGTGGCTTAAAGAGACCAGAAAGAGAGAAAATCCCACAATGCATAAACCATCATATTCATCATTTTAAAAATTATACTTAAGTTTACAATATCTACTGTTCAGTGCTATTATAATGCAGTCATGTATACTTAATGCCAGTACCATACTGTGTTAAATCATGTATTCATGTCTCTCATTGACCGTTGATTCTGTGCTTCATAACAGTAATTTATGTTAAATAGTAACGCTTTTTCAAAAAATAAATTAAGAAGTCCGTTCTTTATGAAAGATACGGTAATATATAGTTAATAAATGGTTTGAGACTATTTGAGGGGAGTTAATACATGTCTGAAATAATTTGGTATGCTAATAAAACATTTCTAAACATATGTTGTTCCACAACGTGAAATTTCGTCTTACGCGAGGGGCCTTGGATTGCATCTCTCGCGTAAGTCAGGATCAGACTGTATCTGTTTTTGTAACTGAGTATTTATTTTGTTCGTGCAGATATTTTCCCCCCAGTTATGAGATTTTATCGCATATATCGCTCTTTGGAAAAAGAGTGCCACAATACGAAAATTTCAATTTTCTCTTTCTTCTTTTTGCTTAAAGGCCTCCAGAGGACGTTACCTCCTGTGCAAATTGCATAACTTGCAATTACTTGCATATAATAATATTATATATCATTGTAAAGGGCAGATTTTTCTGCGTTCTATGCATTTTGTTCCAATTCTCTAACTTAATTACAGCAGAAGTTATTTGTGTTTTTGCCTCGAATCTTTCAAAAACTTCACTGGAATTCAGACACTACTTTCTTCATTAAAACCATTAATAAAATGTGAACAAATTGTCCCACTGTTTTCTTTTTGACACCATTGGAAAGAAGGACTTTCTTTGCTCCAGATCTAACTGGAGCAAAGATTCAGCCTTTTATCTTAATTCGAAAAAAAAAAAATTACAGGCAAATTAAGTGAAGTTGAAAAATATCTTCTCCATTCAAGTTATAACTGTTTTATCTTGTGTTGCCTTGGTTCACTTTTTAAGTCCTTCATTTCTTTCTTTCTTTCTTATTGTAATTTCATCAAAGTATTTTATTTTGTAGTGATTCACAATTCTGCTATGTTAATTATACTAGGGAAAATGTATGGGAGGGGAGGGCTTGCTGAAAAGAATAACAAAACTCTTTATTTCAGAGTGGGAAGGGACATTTACATTTGCTCTAAGAGCGTTTTATTTATTTTTATTGCACGAGCAGAGCCGTGCTGTTTGGGCATTGCTAGTTTGTTATACAGGGTGATCCGTTATAACCTGCAAGATCTCTATTTTTGCAACCGTTAGTCCTAGATGTATGCTTCCAATTGCAAAAAGTGTTCAAAATTAGATGCAGAGTTAAGATATTGAACGCTTGAAGCAAAAATAAAAATGAGTCAAAAAATACAAAATTTAACTTTTTATACGGGCCCTACGTCCCCTAACTTATTTTCAGAGAAATAATCTCCATTGAAAACTATTACTAACACAAAAAACTTGACATTTATGCGACCGAAACTCGAGAAATTCCAGTTCAAAGTTTTAAGGGACACCATACAAAAGATAAGCTTGGAACTTATCGCCCTTTCAAAAGAATGAGAGGTTTTTAAAGTTTAAAAAGAAACAAACAAGCTAGTTATATTCTTCATTGCTATTCAAAAATTCATGCAGATGTTATGCCGAAGTACGCAAAAACACACTACAAAACCTCGAACAATTTGAAAAATCCCACTCTGAACACGTATAACTTTAAACTCTTGTTATCTGCTATATTTCCCCCCAAAAGGTGTTATTGACGATGAGTGTAAAGTTGTGTAAGTCACAAAACGCTAAGTTTTATATCTCAGTGAGTATTGGTCGTACTAATTTCTAACTTTTTGTGTTGGTATTGTTTTTCAATAGAGATTATTTCCCTAAATAAAAGTTAGGGGACCTGGGGCCCGTATAAGAAGTTAAATTTTGTACTTTTTTACTCATTTTTATTTTTACTTCAAATTTTCAATATCTTAACTCAGCATCTGATTTTGAACATTTTTATAATTGGAAGTATGCATTTAGGACTAACGGTTGAGAAAATAGTGGTTTTTGCAGTTTAAAACGGGAACACCCTGTATAAATCCTTGTTGACGCAAAGTATAACTGTTAGTAGTTTCTCGTGCTTCCTTTAACTCACTTTTTGCCCATATATGTTAAGAAAATCATCATTGTTAAAGTATTTAAAATATATGTTCTTATGTAATGATTTTTCCATGACAGAGTTTTGGACTAGCATAAATTTCTTTTGAATAGAAAATGGTTGAATATTGGCTATTTCAATGCTGTCATCCTCACTTATAATCTGTATTAAATATTTCTGAGTTTTTATATGGCATTCTTATTGCAAATGGTAAAAGCAAAATTCTGATTTAAATTAAATTTAGCATTGTGATATTGCAGATAAAAAAGAAAAGGAAATTTCTAAATCTTGTTAAAATATTTACAAAAGACTAATAGTGACTTTAAAAAATAAGGAAATAATGTAAAAATAAAGCATGTTTTTAAGATTTATGAATTGATTTGGTTGATCTTAATAATTTTGAAGGATATTTTTGTTTATGAAAAGAGACACTTTATTATTCTTGAGTAGAAAGTTGCATTGAATTACTTTGTGTTTGCTAATTAGGCTAATCTATTGCTATGATTAGAAAAACAATATAATTCCTACCAGGACCAAACTGCTTGCTGACATGCTTATTATGATAAAAATTATAAAGTATCTGCATGCACAACTCAGTATGCAGTTCGTTACAGGCATTTTATTGCATGTTGTTCTATTATTTTCTTCAAACTGACAAACTGTTGATACCCTACATAGTTCTTACAGCAAACTGTTACTGTTGCTATCAAAAATAAAATTTCTAGCAACGGGATATTTTGAGTAGTGATAAAACTATTCCAAATGTCCCATTCTGTCACATGGGATGGGCTCCAACTACTGTGACCCAAAATGAACCCTACTCTACGGCCCTGGTTTAGACGACTGATCTGTACTTCATTCTTTTTTCTCAGTCATTTCACAGTTAACATTTTCTTACAATGTTTGTCAATTTTATTGTTATATTGGTTGATTCTTTTTTTTAATCATACATTTGTTGACTTTTTACAGAAGCATTCCTGGTTTAGACAACCAGTATGACGAAATTAGAAGAATGATGATGTCTTTGCCATATGATGATTTTCTCAATATTTTTTATGAAAAACTGGTAAGTTGATATTTTAAATTTTTACTCAAACAGCTATATGGGTTTAATGAAAAACCTTTTTGAAATTAAATATGTGAAGCCGCAAAGTTTTAATTCAATGACGAAGTTTTGTTTACACTTACAAATGAAAGGAAGCATTACATGTATTCAGTGAAAGTTCTAATTCAGAAATACTTAGAAGTGGTGATGGAACATTGATGAAAAAACATAAATGTTTGAAATTAAGATATTGATGTTTATCCATGCATTGACCCAAAAACATTGAGCTTTTTAATGTATGCGGCATAATCTATACTATTAAAACCTGTGCACCTCTATCTATGTGTATGTCTGTTACCCTATCTCTTCTGGACTGTCAATTTTTTTCATGTCAATACTTGTACCTTGGATACAAAACACCAAGGGGAAGCCATTCCGTCCTGGGGACATCCTCAGGATACCCCTAGGATATGTTGAGGATATCCAGAGATAAAAGCATTAAAATCATTAATTGTCACTTGCCTTTAGCCACTCCAGGCGAGCTACGTTCAAAGTAACCAGAAGAAACTTGTTAAAGAGTAAACCAGTTTTTTCTCCCGCCTGACGTCACATCTCGTGAGCTAAAATTTTGCACTACACTCCAAGACAGGTTAAAGCTTCGTTACCTTCAATAGCTGCGGACTAGATCAAGGCGTTAAAGAACGTGAGTTCTCTCACTCGACACTGAGATGTTGCTTCTTTGCGCTAGATTTCTCGCTTTGACTGACTCGCTTTCGATGAAAATTATTAAGCCAAGTACTTTGCGTCATGATTTTTTAAGCTTTTTAAAATTTGAACTTCAGTCTATAATTCCAAATGGTCAGTTAATTATAACTGACTTTTAACCTGTTAATTTAAATTATTAAGTAAAGTACTCTGCATCATGATTTTTTAAGCTTTTAAAAATGTGAACCTTAGTTTATAATTATAAATGGTCAGTAAGTTATTTATAACTGACTTTTAACCTACAAGAATTTTCTTTAACTTAATATTTCAAATATAGACAAAAAGCTAAACTAAATAGTATCAAATTCAAACATTAACAGAAATAAAATTGTGTACAATTTAAGTACTGTTACAAATTCTGTAAATAGTAATTATTGTAGTAACGTAACCTGTAAATAGTTTCCCGTAATGAATATACAACCCCTTTTTCATATGGCTAAAGTATACGACCCCTCTATTTCCTTTTTGTTCGTTGATAAAATTTGATAACGGTCTACGCATTTCGCGAAGAGGTAAGAATGTTGTGGAAAATTCTTTTCGGTGTATAAAAGCCGTTAGCGATGGATAAACAGGAGAGTTTCAATTCAGATTTGTGCTGAGTGTGTATTTGCTCTGTTTATAGCGAGGCATTTCGCTGTGTTGTTTTCGTATTTGGAAGTAAATACGTGTGTAAACGTTGAGTTTACGGTGTTGTGTGATAATTGCTTAATTACTGATGAATAATTTAGCAGTTGTTGAAGATCTTTCCTGTACATAGTGTAAATAAATTTCCTGTGTTTTTATCAAGAACTGTGTCTTCATTTCAAGAAAGTGGAAGTCGCACCGAATCCGTTACAATTTGGCGCCCAACGTGGGGCTTCTTCTGGACTTTCTTGGCGTAAGTGTGACTTTGGACATTTTTTTTCATAAAGACTTTTTGAATTTGGACTTTATTTTTATGGTGATTACTCGCGCAATGGATAAACAATTAAAACAACTTCTTGACGCAATCAACTCTGTAAAAAATGATATGGCGACTAACCAAGAACAATTAAAAAATGAATTGGCGACTAACCAAGAACAGTTAAATAGTGATTTAACTGCTAAAATTACTACAAGTCAAAATGAAATAAAAAGTGACCTAACGTCGATGAAAACCATGATGGAGAATCAACTAACCGCCATGGGAGATAAAGTTGATGCTCTGGAAGAAAAATTTGATACTGTGGAAGAGCGTATCGTCAATGTGGAAAATAAGTTGGAAGAAGAAGACAAGAAATTTACTTCATTTAAGGAAGAAATAATTAAAGACATGGAACGGAGATTGGCGACCGCGGAAAGCAGTTCTGTACAGTTTGGCGCTCCCACATCTGTTGCTCGACCGTCCATTAAACTGGCCACATTTGATGGGAAAAGTTCGTGGCAGGTATACAAGACCCAATTCATGATAGTGGCGGAAGCGAACGGATGGGACTCTGCTACCAAGGCCTGTCATCTTGCAGCATCCCTGAGAGGTGACGCAGCGGACATTCTGCAGACCCTTCCGGACAGCCAGCGCCTGGATTTCGCCGCCCTCACATCTGCGTTGGAGCTTTGCTTCGGTGAGAAGTGCCAGAAAGATTTCAGCCGACTCCAGTTGAAGTCCCGTTTCCAGAAAACCGGGGAAACCCTGCAAGAGCTAGCGGCGGACGTCGAGAGACTGTCTCATCTTGCTTTTTGCGACTGTCCTGCGGATGTTCGAGACAACCTGGCACTCAACTACTACATCGACGGGGTTCGAGATCCGGAAATCCAGAAAGCTCTACGGATGGCGGATGTCAAAGACCTGAGTTCTGCTGTTGTGTATGCGATGAAGTTGGAGGCCGCCCAGCAAGCAACCCGCAAGGATCGCCATTCAATCCGCGGCGTGAAAACTGATGAGCCTGATCCGGTTTCGTCACGCTTTGCTGAACTGGAAAAGCAAATAAAAGAAATTGCAGGAATCCTCAAAAGGACTTCGGCTCCCAAATACGAAAATGGACAATCACTTAAGTGCTGGAAATGTGGCGGCGAGGGTCACTTACGAAGAAACTGTGAAGCTCGCCAAGAAACCAGAGGGAAGAGCACCTCTCCCTCCCAGGTCCAGGAAAACTAAGCCATGGCAATCTCGCGGGGCGGAGGTCGCCAAATTGGAATGGGCCCCATCTTAAAGTTTTCCAGATTTCATCGACGAGTGGCGGCAGTAATGGACTGTTTGTTTACGCAAACGTAAACGGGTTTCTCTGCGAACTGATTATTGACACTGGAGCCAATGTTACAATCATTAGAACAGATGTGGCTCGTCAATTTGGACTCAACATTCTATGGACGCCGCCCTGCGTTACCCTCCAAACTGTGACAGGTGACAAGATCGAGATTGAAGGTAAAGTAAACTTAGAAATTGTGTTTGGAAATGCCACTTACCATCATACGGCATTCGTTGCTGCTATCACAGACCCCTTCATTCTCGGATTGGACTTTTTAAAGAAGTATGACTTCAACCTCGACTTCAAGACAAATGAGCTGCACTCGATGAGAGAAGACATAGCCGTTTTCCCCGCAGAAAGTGATGTAAAATCCGCTCATCAAATAATAGCCCAAACAGATTTATCGATTCCCTCAATGTCAGAATCATTAATACCTGGCTCCATTGAAGAAAGCAATAGTTTTCGATTTGGACTCATTGAATACCCCAACTTAAGCAATAGCCCAAAAGGAGTGCTGGTAGCATCTACGCTTGTGGACCTTTCTAAGGGTGTAATTCCTGTGAGAGTCGCCAACGTGAGTGAAAGGCCAAGGAATATCCGGAAAGGTGAAGTGTTAGCAACTTGTACTCCAGTAAACTGCATCATTAGAATAATCAATTCCCCCGAGAGTGTGTCTTCTGAGTCCTTGACATCGAAGTTAATTGGGAGTGCACCCTTATCGCAGGATCAAAGAACTGCTGCGGAACAATTGGTGGACGACTTCAAGCATCTGTTTTCATCTACATCGGATGATGTTGGCCGTACGAATTTAACGCAGCATAGGATCTACACTGGAGAACACCCCCCTATTAAACAGCATCCAAGACGACTACCGTTCGCCAAGAAGGAAGAGGTTGAGACCCTCCTGAAAGAGATGAAGGAGAACGATGTAATCGAACCTTCATCCAGTCCTTGGACCTCTCACATCGTCTTAGTCCGAAAGAAAGATGGCTCTACCAGATTTTGTTTCGATTACCGACGGCTGAATGAAATCACCAAAAAAGACAGTTACCCTCTTCCACGGATTCACGACACCTTGGACACTCTTTCCGGACACAAGTGGTTTTCGACCCTGGACTTGAAGAGTGGCTACTGGCTGGTTGAGATACACCCTGGTGACTGAGAGAAGACAGCGTTTACAACTGAACAAGGCTTATGGCAGTTTAAAGTGATGCCCTTCGGCCTCTGCAATGCACCAGCTACGTTCGAGCGTCTTATGGAGACAGTGTTAAGAGGACTTTTCTACGAATCCTGTCTGGTCTACTTAGACAATATCATCATCGTGGGACGCAGCTTCGAAGAACATCTGGCAAATCTTAGGAAGGTGCTGCAAAAGCTTAAGGAAGCCAATCTGAAGTTAAGCCCGTCCAAATGTAATTTGTTCCGCCGGGAAGTGAACTACCTTGGTCACATCATCTCTTCTGACGGTGTGCAAACCGATCCAGAGAAGGTATCTGCTGTCAAGAGAGCTGACGGAGAGCAAGCAAAAGTTTGAATGGTCCAAAGAATGCGAAGATGCATTTCTACGACTGAAGGAGGCTTTAACATCAACGCCTATCCTCGCCTATCCTCAGCCTGAAAAATCCTTCATCCTGGACACTGATGCGATTAACGAGGGCATCGGAGCTGTTTTATCCCAAGAAATTGACGGAAATGAACATGTCATCGCTTACTGGAGCAAATGCTTATCCAAGTCGAAGCGAAATTACTGCGTCACCAGAAAGGAGTTACTGGCCATAGTGAAAGCTGTAGAACACTTCCATCATTACCTCTACGGCCGAAAATTTCTGCTTCAGACAGATCATGCCTCATTAACTTGGCTTTTGAACTTCAAAAATCCGGAAGGCCAGATAGCCAGATGGATACAGCGGCTCCAGGAATATGACATGGAGATCAAGCATCGAAAAGGGTTATCTCACGGTAATGCCGACGCTTTATCAAGGAGACCCTGTCCTGAGAACTGCCACTATTGTTCCCGAATCGAGAAACATTATGGAACGACTAGCCCTACCGCCTATCAGGTGACAGTGACTCCAACATCATCAGAACCTGATCCATGGAGTGGTGACCAAGTTCGAAAAGATCAACTTGAAGACCCCGACATAAAACCAATTTTAGAGTTCATGGAAAGTGACAGTCGACGCCCTAGCTGGCAGGACGTTTCCATCTTCAGTCCTGCAACAAAAAGATACTGGGCTTTATGGAACTCACTCCATTTACAGAACGGCGTGTTACACCAGAAATGGGAATCTGACGACGGCAAGACATCTAGGTGGCAGTTACTACTTCCCCGATCCAGGATTTCAGATGTTCTGAAAGAAATACATAGTAGTGCGACTGGAGGACATTTTGGTGTCTTGAAAACCCTCAATAAAGTTCGGGAGCGCTTCTTCTGGAGCAAGGCGAAGGATGACGTGGAGAAGTGGTGCCGTTCTTGTGACGCCTGTGCTGCTCGTAAAGGACCGAAGAAGAGAAGCAGAGGGAAGCTACATCTGTACAACGTTGGAGCTCCTTTCGAACGAATTGGGATCGACATCCTGGGTCCTCTACCAAGAACTGCTGATGGGAACAAATACATTCTTGTTTCCATCGACTACTTCACCAAATGGCCGGAAGCATATCCCATTCCAGATCAAGAGGCTACCACCGTAGCAGAGACTCTAGTCCAACATTGGATCTCGAGATATGGAACACCTTTGCAGATTCATTCCGATCAAGGGAGGAATTTCATCTCTGCTGTGTTTAAGGGCCTATGTCAAATTTTCGGAATTGAGAAAACTAGGACAACACCACTACACCCACAATCGGACGGCATGGTGGAGAGATTTAATCGCACAATCCTGAATAATCTCTCACTTATGGTATCCAGAAATCAACAGGATTGGGACAAGAAGCTGCCTTTGTTCCTGCTGGCCTACCGCAGTGCTGTCCACGAGACTACCGGATATGCCCCATCTCAGATGCTCTTCGGACGAGAGCTTCGGCTACCTTGTGATCTCGTCTTCGGTCGTCCTCCGGATGCGCCTTCATCGCCTGAGGAGTACATCCAGGATCTCGAGGCCCGGTTGGAAGACGTTCATAACTTCGCACGAGAGCGAATCAGCATCGCGGCGGAGAAGATGAAGACCCGATACGACACAAGGTCTACTGGACATGAATTCAACAAAGGCGACAAGGTTTGGTTATGGAATCCCATCCGACGGAAAGGTCTTTCACCCAAATTGCAGTCGCATTGGGATGGACCCTACAAAGTCCTTAACCGACTGAATGACGTCGTAGTGAGGATCCAAAAATCACCTAATGCAAAACCTAGGGTTGTACATTACGATCGGTTAGCCCCATACTATGGCCATAGTTCATGAGTATTACGTAAACAACCATGGTTGATAACATAAAAGTTGTAGATAATTTTGCTTTTAATGTTTAGTAATATTTCTTGTTATTATTGTGTTTTCTGTATCTGTTAGTTATTAATTAATGTGTATATTTGTAAACTTGTGATAGAAGTTTGGCACCCTTTCTGGGGATTGTACTGCCCGGGACGTGCAGTCCTTGGGAAGGGGGCAATGTTACAAATTCTGTAAATAGTAATTATTGTAGTAACGTAACCTGTAAATAGTTTCCCGTAATGAATATACAACCCCTTTTTCATATGGCTAAAGTATACAACCCCTCTATTTCCTTTTTGTTCGTTGATAAAATTTGATAACGGTCTACGCATTTCGCGAAGAGGTAAGAATGTTGTGGAAAATTCTTTTCGGTGTATAAAAGCCGTTAGCGATGGATAAACAGGAGAGTTTCGATTCAGATTTGTGCTGAGTGTGTATTTGCTCTGTTTATAGCGAGGCATTTCGCTGTGTTGTTTTCGTATTTGGAAGTAAATACGTGTGTAAACGTTGAGTTTACGGTGTTGTGTGATAATTGCTTAATTACTGATGAATAATTTAGCAGTTGTTGAAGATCTTTCCTGTACATAGTGTAAATAAATTTCCTGTGTTTTTATCAAGAACTGTGTCTTCATTTCAAGAAAGTGGAAGTCGCACCGAATCCGTTACAGTACTTTTACCACCTAATGTAATTGTAAATAAATTGAAAGCCACTGTTGTTTGTCTAAAAAGTAGTTTAATATATCTTAACTTAAACTGCAAATTTAAAACTGATAACATTAAAAAATGGTAGTAATAATAAAAAATAATTTATCTTTTGCAAAGATTTCACTTTTTTTGAGCACCTTCTGTAGCATTTAGTTTTTCAGCTAATCGTTCCTAGTCTCTCTGCTGATCTAATGCTTAATATTTTGCAGCTAATTTATTCGCATTTAAGTCGTGATTGTTTTCCATTCAATTGATATTTCTTGATTCCCATGGCTGTAATTAAGGGGTGAATTTTAAGGTGCAAACCACCTCCAAAAATTTTTCAAAACAAAGCAAAAATATGTTTTTTATAAAACAGTTTTGCTGAAAACTTCTTATTACTGTTTTATTATTTATTTTTCAATTCTATTTAAAAAATAAAATTATTTTTTAACGAATTTGTACAAACTCAACTCTTTTTCAGCAGTCTTTATATTATCATTGTGAAGATCGTTTCTTTTAAAACACTAGTTTTCTTCAGATTTTGAAAATATCTCACGCTAACAAAAACATCAATTTTTTTTTTCATTTAAAAGAGCCAAACTCTACATTTTACATATTTTTAAAGTGCAAAACAATATAGATTTAAAAAGTATTACCTTGAATGCGGATACATGAGTACATGCATCTATTTTATTTCTTCCCCCCTTTTTGAGTTATTAAAAAAACATTGATTATTTAATGCGGGTGAAGTTATATAATTTTTTCTTCATTTAATGGACAAGTGCCCTTTTATATTTGCTTATATTGATACTCTTACCCTCATTTAAATACCTATTTCCTCATTTAAATAATGTATTGTAGCAAAAACCAATACAATATACGAAAAAAATCTAATTTTATTAGTCGTATAAGTTTCACGGGAAACGTTTCACTTGTTGGTAAAACCCTCCTTGAAACGAAAATCTGATGACGGCTTTGTTGATTCTGACATTTCTTTCTGTCCATTTTTATGCTAAAAGTGTAGCTGATTCACTAGGGAGGGATTTTTAAAAAATTTTTGGAGTTACCCTCGGAAATTGAAAAGTGCCCCCCCCCCCCCTTACAGTGTTTCATTAACAAGTTTTCGTGACTTTACTTTTCAGATGTTTTTAAGTATCCCCCTAAGGCCAATTAATCTTCTTTTAAGTTCATAAATATTATTCACTGATATACTTTGCAGGGGTGATTGTTTTCCGGTATTTTACCGAATTTCCGGTATTTTCGGACGTATTTCCGGTATTTTTATGTCCGAAAATACCGGAAGTATGTTTTTTTTTTGTTATGCTTTTATCTCCGTACCTCAGCAATTTTTTTAAAAATTATATAATACTCATCAAATATACCTGCAAGAGCCTTAAGATGGACACCTATCCCTTAAGATGGACAAATGTCAAGATAATTTTGTATATAACCCATTAAAATTTTAATCAAATGTACACACACTATTTTGACTCTGACTATTGAACTATTTAATACTATGGCATAGGTGCACTAAAGTAATAGGGGCCAAAGATTACCCCCCCCCCCCCCCCCGTTCTCGCTTTGAAATTTTCAGGTATTTTTTGATGAACTCACAATCACCCCTGACTTTGAACGTGGGCATAAAATATTTTCAACATTTCAAACAAATTAAATGCTAACCCTATATAATTTCACCAAGATGCTATAAAATGAACGGTTTTAATAAGGAACATTGTAATAATGATTATAACATAAGGGTATGGTTATTAAATAACTCATACCTCATTTTAGTATTTATAAATTAATTTATATTTTAACGGTAAAATATTATGTAATTGAGAAAATCATAGCTTTATGACATATAAGCTTAATTGAAGAACTCAGAAACAATTTCTTTGCGAATTTCATAGCAGTTGCTGATTTGTTTTTTAAGCCAGGATACAGTTGAGATATCATTTTGATACTACATACCATTTGCACTAATATTATGGTTTTGCCAAGAAACTGCCATGTGGTTCTTTCATTTTGTATTTTTATAAAATGAGAAATAAGTCTAGCATTTTGCAAATAGCTTTGGATTGATATGGCTCTTCTAGGTACGTCTGAACATGTTTTTAAAAATGTAAATTATTGATTTTATCTACGAAAATTTACTGGAGAAATTGCGATATTACCTTCCCTTGAGTTCGCAACCGGTGATTTAATTATATATTTTGTTGCTCTGACCACTAACTCCAGTATTACTTCTTTAGCAAAGAAAAATGCTTTCATGCGAATATGCTTTGTTTAGGGTACTTTTTTAAATAACTAAAAAAAAAATTCTTTATATCACAGAGGAGTTAACTAAACAATAATAAATGAAAAATTAATTTATCCCTGTGGGAGGGGGGGGGCAGTGGCGCAGTCACGGGAGGGGTTTTGGGGTTAAAACCCCTCCCAGAACACAAGCACATTCATTTCCTCTATTAAAATCAATTGAAAAAAGCATAGTATTTGAGGTTTTCCAAGTGGAATAGGTTTCAACAAAATATCTTACTGCTTTTAATGATCGGGAAGCAATCAGAAATTACTTTGCAATTTTAAAATAAAAAAGTTGTGTTTCATGATGAGCAACCCACGTCCCCCCTGGTATAAAATAGCTAAAATGATGTAAATAAAGCTCTACAGGGTAATAATAAATATTCTGTGCTTTTCCCCACTTTCAGCATTTCATAGTGATATCAATACGAATTATTAATTGTTTTTGAGCAGTTACTTTGAATGAATAATTACTAATCTGTAGAAATTCTTTGATATTGAATAATTACGCATTGTAAATGAATAGGAGAGAAAGCAACAAATTTCGATTTTGAAAACCCTTCTCTGTAAAATTTTCTGGCTGCGCCACTGGGGGGGGGGGATTCTCATTAAAATCCGCCTCTGAGAAAAAAGGGCCCCCAAATAGGCATCACAATGAGCCCCCAAGCCTGTAAATCTGCCACTGGAGCCACACCAGATGTGCTTTGGTATAGCAAGGAAGGGGCTCTCAAAATAAACCCATCTTCATTCGAGAAATGAATTAGAACGTGAAAAAACAAAAACGGAAAATCCAGGAAATTTTGAATAAATCCTTAAAAACCTGGAAAATACAGAGAACTTCATTTTTTTCTAAATTGAAGTTCCAAAAATCAATGCTGAAACATTAATTACCAAAAAATAAACTATTTAAAAAATAAGAAGAAAATAAGAAAAGCTAATAGAATAAAATAAAAAATCGGAATATTGATACAACCCCCCCCCCCCCCTTCCCATTTTTTAAAAAGTAAATACAATCGAACCCCGATTTAACGTATTCATCGGTACCGAAACTGAAACGTTGAATCGGGGTTTTTCGTAAAATCGTGGTGGGAAATTTTTTTAAAAAAATTGCACTTACCTTATCTGAAAGCCCTAGCACTTACCTTATCTGAAAGCCCTAATAAGCAACTGTGCAAAAATATCCCTAATTAGAAAGTGTAGGCTTTTTACCTAGCATTCCGTGACTTATTAATTTGAAATTTTAAAGTACTGTGTAATAGATGTTTGATAATTTCGTTGATATTCGACTCAAAATAGTTCTCTTTCGACTTTTTGGGGAAAAGAAAATACTATGTCATTTACAGCCTGCTACATGAGATATGATTTTAGTTTCCACGCCATGTAAAACAGTTGAAAAAGTAAATTTTAATGGGAGTTTCATTATCGCTTTCCGAATCAGAATTGTTATTCGGGCCTCTTCTCCCTCGACTCAAAAATTGCAGATTCTAAGAAAGTCTTTTTTTCTGCTTCAGACAATATAGGTTTGACTTTTGGGTAAGCCACTTGGAAAACAATTCAGCATTTCCCAACTCAAATTAACAAAAAAAAAAAAAAAGGCTGTTAGAATAATTTATTAATTCGGGGTTAAATATTCTAGCCCAGGGCCACCAGACCTTACTTATTTTCTAAGTAACAAAATGTGTAGGACAGAATAGAGTTGGACTTCGAACATTCGTGTGCATATTAACTTGGACCGAGGGCCAATTTGCAGCTACTGCATACTTAATGTATGCAAAAACAGTGATAACCTTACTTATTTTCTAAGTCTTAAGCCACAAAAATTTGGCTGTTAAGAGGGGTGGCTGCTTAAAGAGGTTTCACTATATTAGCAAATCAAAAATGTCAATGTCAACTATGGACGTTGTTACCAGAGGGTTGGCAAATTTAAAAGTTGCAAATACGGGACAGGTTACCAGTGGCAATGGTAAAGAGCTCAGTGCACTCCGACTCCGTATCCCTATTAACTAATGCATAAGAAGAAGAAAATAATAATCTGAAAAATCTTAAGCAAAATCGTGCAAATTAAATTAATAGTTTCTTGAAAATATTTGTCTGTCATAAAACTCATAGCTGAATAATCCCTTTCAACATATGGGTACAAGCAATTGAGAGATATTTAACTAAACAATACTTATTTTGTACCACTATTTTAAAAATAGATTTATTTTGAATTCAGTAATTGATAAACATTAGCTGCAAAGTTGACAAAGCTTTAAACTAAGGAAAATTTAAAAATTAAGAAGAACTTCAAAATCTCTTCTGTTGCACTTTCTATTAAGTCGTTAATTCGATAAATAGCCAAATGAAGCTATACAGTTTTCTTTAATTTTCTGGGATTCAATTGATGTCTGACAAAATGATAGGGGCACGTTGCAACCTTCCAATACAATGATGTATGTTTGTGCCTCTTCACTATGAAAGACAGCACAACATAAACATACAGAGCATAACATTTGTGCTCTCTCGAATCTTTCCACAACAGTATCAGTTACTATCCGCATGAGACTGTAACGAGACAATGTCTCAAAAGGCGGTACTATTCCTTAAAATCCACCATGTTTGGCAACCCTGGTTGTTACTGCAAAGGTGCAATGAGAATAATTAATATACGAGTATATACAGAATGTGGCCAAATTATTATACTCAAACAAGCTTTTCTGTATTTTTGTTGTTTTTTTATTGTTGTTACTTAGTTTTAGTATATGAACACATTTTACAGTTTATTTAAAAGTGGAAAGTTTATTTTGGCAACACTTTACTTTTTTTTTTATAAATATTTTAAATATGACAGACCTCAGTGTCAGTGTCCGTTAAAATTTCAAGTTACAAGCTTCTTCTTGTGAGTGTGATTTTTGGAAAAAGGTACTTTGCGTTTATTATGTTTAATTCATGTTTTAAATAAACATTAAAATGTGCTCAGAAAAAAAAACTGTAACAACAATAAAAATACAGAAAAGTTTGTTTGAGCATAATAATTTGGCCATCCTCTGTATATATGTATGTGTGTATTTTTTCACCCACAAGCCTGTAATCGTAATCAAAATTGTAATCTGCAAATCACAATTGTAATCCATTACATTTTTTACGTAATCTAATCGTAATTGCGTGATCTCCTTTTTTTTCATGCTCGTAATCGACTCCAAGCCTGATTGTAACATTAACGTCCACAGGACATATTAAGCATCTACATCATTTCCATACAATACATATCTTGTCATTTTTAAGTAACATTGTTGCCCTGAAACATCATTTCATGTCTTTTTTACTGTACCAAAAGGAATTAAAGTTCGCTTACAAATGTTTTTTTTTTTTTTTTTTGCTGTACTGCATTTTGCTACACACATATTCTCCATGCCATATTCCCTGCAATTTTTTACTTGTTCCCCATACTTTTTTTGAGTTGTATAGTAAGTAATTACTTCAAGTTAATGAAAGTGCATATTAATATCCTTTTCTTGATAAATGTGTGCAGTCAGTATTTGGTTTGTTCCAGAAAAAAGCATTGTGATTCAAAGGTTTTGGGGAATTAAAAGTACAGGGATGGTCAGAGTAGAAGTTACAAGGAACTATTGGTCTCTAATTTTATTGAATAAAATTTTGCCATCCAAATCCTCTAAGATAATACTCTAAGGAATTTGGAGTAAATGTAACGTAATGTTCATTTTTTACACCAGGAAATATTTAAAATTTGATAAAATTTAGTTATACAGAATGACTTAGTTTGTAAAGCATATCATGAAATTTTTCAGGTCTTCAATATATGCTTCTTTAATTTTAATACTTACTGTTTTTTTTTTTTTTTTCCAAAAGGGTCAGCTGCCTTATACTTCAGAAAGTAATCGTCTGTTGGAACAGCTGCATTTTAAAATTGGCTATGTTTTGGACGGCAGAAAAAACTTAATTCAGCAGAATGTAAGTATATATTCATTATCTTCTAGTAATTCATTGAAAGACATTTAACTAATCTTTAATGAACTTTCAAAAGATAATTTCCTCTGAGTTTTATTTATCTTAGCTACTTTGGTGGAGGGAATCCAAGTTGAAAACTTCTCAGAACAACCAGCAATGACAAGATTTGACGCATTATTACCCTACATTTCTCTTAATTTATTAATATTACTAGTGGGGGGTAAAAGGAATGTATTACTGAGATGAAACTTTTCCCAGTTTTTAATTGAAAAATCTGAAATTTTCTGTCATAATGAAACTAATTATTTGGGAAACATCCAAAGTGGCCATTATTAAAGATATAATAATTAATAGTTAACCTTCTGTAGTACGTTATACTCCCAATTCTCCACGGATGGATTTTCTGCACCCTTTTTAAAAAATGTATCAGTGAGAGATGATTAACTGAATGTAGACCCATTTTAACTTAATTGCAAAATATATTTTTGAACATTCCTGTAGCTTTTTTCCCCCTCCTTTCCAATGATATCAAGCCTTCGAAGATCACTGAAGCCTCTATTTGTTGATAAACTCTACCACACACACACATTGAGTTGCAGAGCTAGATAATATAGACGCTGTGCGCAAATACATTTGGTGCTGTACAGATACATTTGCTGTAGATATGTGCATTTTCTGAAAATTGTTAATAATATCCACATTAAACCATGATTATCTTCAAAATTTGAAGATATATTAAAGAAAAATGTTCATTATTGCTTTCATGAATACATGATTGAAAGCAAATGGCATTTTCTTACTAAAACTTTCATCTACCCCACTGCATGTTGATTGTCATTCCTGCAGATGGTTTTGAGCTATGTGGGCACATACTTTATTTTTTTTATCTTACTATGCTAAGTTGTATGATGTTAATGACAAAATGAGTGTTTGAAAAAGGAAGTTGAATTTGATAAAAATTCAATGATAATGAATAAAATTGAAATTGAAATCTTTTGATCAATGAGAAGCAAACTAAAAATTGCAGAAAGAAAAAGAAGAAAAAAGCTGTCATTAAGAGTTTTTTTGTGAATAAATCTAATCTGCATGAAGTTATTGTGAATGAAATCGCTGTTATAAATGAAAATCCTTGCTTTAAACAAGAAACTACTGTTAGTACTCCAATTAACTTGGATATCCAGGTTGAGACTCACAGTGAGTCTTTTTCTTCTACGGAAAAGGCTCAAACCAGTCAAAAAACAAATGAAAATGATTTCAAAGTTGTTAAAATACTTAAAATTAAGAAGCAGAAAGTCCCACCAATTTAAGTGAATGGTACAAATGACTTAGACAGTGGTTTTAAACTTTATTTTGATGTAGCCAGAATAACTGTAACCAAGAGAATTAAAGATGACAAAATTGTGTGCATTTTACCCAATTTTGATGCACATAAGTTGAAAACTTACCTTGATAAAAATTTCGTTGGAAACCATTCACTACGGCTTCCTGCATGAAAAACAAATTAAAGTTGTTATGCAGGGTTCGTCGATATATATCCAATATTTATTTTGAAAATATCAGGATACAGTACACTCCCAATTATCCGGAATAATGTGGTGGATTTCCAGTCCAGATAACAAAAAAACCGGATAGGACGAAGTTCCATCTTCTAACTCCATCCCCAACGCAATTTAAAACACATGTAATTACATATTTTACATAAATAACAAAAGCAGAAGTAGTACTTACTGTTTTAATTAATAGATACCTATTTAGTTTTCATTTTGAGAAAAAGTCTTTGATGGAGGACTGGTTTTGCTTTTCAGCCCTTTTTCAATATATCAAAATATCGGATATTTTTGAAAATATCGTAATATTTTCAAACTCTGTGTACGAGGTTTACCCACCACTACTGATCTCGACTGGATAAACAATTCTCTTAGTGCTGAAAGGTTTGTTTGTCTGCCAAATAGTCTCATTTGTGCTGGAAAACACAAAAATTCAGATTGCAGAAAACCACCAAACCCCCTTCCTACTTGCTTCAATTGCAAGGGCATCCTGCAAATTATAAAAATTGCCCTAAGCGATTATTTTTAGTTGACTTAGAAATATTAAGATTAAAAATGAAATCTAACTAAACTAAACATATTTTCCAAAACACAACTAGTACTAATGAAACTAGTCAACAAGTTCCTCCTGCTGTTTTCAAATTAAGTAATAATGTACTTGATACATTAACCTCAACCCTTGAAAAATTGCTGATTGAAATGAACAATTAGTTGTATTTCGATAAATTCAACTTTTTTCTGGTTTATTGTTCATTTTTAACTTCTACCAGTTTCTGGTTCATTTCTCTGCCCATTCAACTAGTAGGAGTGGCTTAAGTGACGAATTATTGACTGTTCACTGAGCCCATTTCTAGTTCCTCTTATTCTCAGATTTTGGAAATTTCTTTGCTGCAGTTCTTTAAATTTTTCCTTTTTTGGTTAATTATTAATCACCTTTAACTCCCCATTACCGCATAATAATTATTTTAAATTAATTTTTCTTAAGTTTTGGTATGTTTTAAAAAATATTCTGATATTTTAAAAACTTTTCTGGTATAACAATAAAATAATTATAGCCCTACATATCCCCCCCCCCCAAAAAAAAACGAAGGGTGCGATTCTTCAGACTGAGAAATTTTTCAATATTTCTTCAATAATATAAAATTTTTCCACTTTTGCCCTGTTTCACCCTTTTTGTAACTAAAAATGTACTACTAGTTTTACCCCCACTAGGTCTTTGTTGTGACTTTATGTCCTTACTTTTGTTGGCGTAGATCTTACCTATACCTGTTATGATATTGGAAACATTGTTCTTATTTTTTGATTATTTTTTTTCTCTCAAGGTATATGCAGCTGCTTCAATGTCATCAAATACTACTGCAGATGATCCAAGGGGTGCAGAATCATCTTTGAGGAACATAATGATGAGATCATCTCAACCTCTGGATGAATTTCTCGCAATGGCCCGAAGAAAAATGGAAAACTAAATGATTTATTTAAGATCAAATATTTTGAGCAAGAGAGAAAAGAATTTAAAAGTTTTAATTTTTGTTTAGAATTGATTTTGTTTCAAGCAAGGTGTACTGACTTCATTTTTATATCTTTGTTCAGGATCGATTCCTTCTCAGTTGCTGTATTCATTTTTTAATCATTTTCATAGAAGAATTTAAAATAAAAAGTTTTGATAACATTTATCGCAAGTGTTCCTCTTTTTAGTTCTATCTTGAGTCCTTCCAATAGAGTTATGTAATACAAATTTTGTAAGGTCAAGAATTGTCTTACGCCCTTTTATCAGAAACCATGATGTTTGCCAGTCTATTGTGTGCTATAGTTAGAAACACCCTTAATAAACGCATATAGATGTCTCAATCTTCAAATATAAAACCATATTAAGCACATTTTTATTTTTAAAAAAAAGTGATTTATTTCTGAAATGGATTCACATACATAGAATTGCTTCCATTATTGGCTTCATCACTCAAATAAATTACGTAAAGCATTAACAAATCAATCTAAAAACCCAATTAATAATAAAACTTGAAATGTACTTTGGCATTTTCACTCTTCAACAATAATGCAATTTATGTTTCAACATATAAATGAATAATAAAAAAAAAAAAAAATTGAAACCACCCTGGCATATACAGGGTGTTTCATTTTAATCTGCAAGACCTCTATTTTTGCAACTGTTAGTCCTAGATGCATATATCCAATCACAAAAATGTTCAAAATCAGATGCAGGGTTAAGATATTGAAAGTTTAAAGCAAAAATAAAAATGAGTCAAAAATTACAAAATTTAACTTTTTATACGGGCCCTAAAACACTTGTTACTGCTATATTTTCCTCCAGAATGTGTTATTGACGGCGAGTGTAGAATGGCGTAAGTCACAAAACGCTGTGTTTTATATCTCGGCGAATATTGATGTATTATTCAGTAACTTACAGGTGCATTTCATTGATGTATTAATTTCAAACTTTTTGTGCTGGAAAAATTTTATAATGGAGATAATTTCTGTAAATTTAAATTAGGGGACCTAGGGCCCGTATAAAAAGTTAACTCTGCATCTGATTTTGAACATTTTTCCAATTACAAGTATGCAAGTCTAGGACTAACGGTTGCGAAAATAGAGGTTTTGTAGGTTAAAATGCAACACCCCGTATATACAATGTTGTCTCAAGTCAGCATGGCCTTACCAAATTGTAAATTGTGAATCATGATATTTTGACTATAAATGATAACTTTATATTGGGTATATTTATATGTATTATATATATACGAAAAAAAAAAGAAAAAAAATTTCAACATGTGAGAAAATTTTTAAACACTAATTATTTTTCCACGTGATCCAGCATGTGCATTTTAAGAGCATACAAATAAGCACATCTGTAGTCGCAGTAACTGCACTTATAGGGTTTTTCACCAGTATGCACTCTGATGTGTGACTTCAATTGAGATCTTCGTCCTGCACGATAATCACAAATATTGCAAGCAAATGGTTTTTCCCCAGTGTGAATTCTCTCATGTGCTTTGAGATTACTCTTTTGATTGAAGCTCCTTCCACAAGTAAGGCAAGTATGCGGTCTTTCCGAGTCTCGAACAATGAAGCTCAAATCTTCTCTTCTTTCCGTGCTGTTTGATACGCAGTACTCTCCAGAGGCTGAAATGTAATTTTTATTTTTAATACAACTTTATGCACAATTTTTTATAAAATTTCACATCTTTCAAAATCTACTAAATAAATCAAAACACAAAATTCCAAAGCAAATGGAGTTCTTCCCAAGTTTTTGTTCATAAAAACATGTCGATTTTAATAAATGGAAAAGTAAAATAATTGAGACTCTTTAAATTTATTGAAATTGAAAGGAAATGAGAGACAGATACGATGAAAAAAAAAACACATTTTAAAGTTTAGCATCAAAATAGAGATTAATATATGTACTACATACGTAAAAAAAAATAATATGAACCAAAAATAATTTCTCATAGTGTTTCACTCCACTTAAAATTTTCTCATTCAATACAAGTGTTTGAAACTTTCACAAGTGAAGTGAGTTTTAAAGTGAGCAATTTATAAAGACAAATATCAATTTGAAATTTTATTTTTTTATGGTCTCGAAAGTAAATTATGTCTACACAAATGCATGTAGTGTAATAAAATCATATTAAAATGAATTTGCTGCATTAAAAGATAAATACTGATTTAACATTAATGTACTAAAATAAGATTAAAATTTTTAATAGTATTATTGAGAGACATGGTCTTGCTCCATTTTTTTTTTTTTTTTTTGGACATAGTAGTATTGATTTGAAGTGTAGATAAAACTAACATCGTGGTAATTTTAGTTTTTTGCTCTAGATAGTGACATTCTTCCCAAAAAGGTTGGCCATCCGTGTTTCAAAGCATCAATGGAGCATCAGTGCACAATGTTTGATAGCCTATTACTATAGAAGTTTCACCGATATATATATCATTTCATATATCCGATATTTATTTTGAAACTATCATGATATTTTAATACTTATTTTTTCAACTACAGTATTTTTATTGTAAAAATTACATTAATCATAGTAATATTGTTCATTTATTATTGAAAATAAGCAAAAAGTTATGTACTATATCTTTATGACATATTGATACATCATTAATATAACAAAGTAATACAATGCTCCTTTTTTATTTTATATTCATAAAAATATTAGTAATGTAATAGTTTTAATTCATATTAAAAGTGCCTAATTAAATATTAAATGTTGGTCAGAAAAAAAGAAAATGTGCTATGACTGTGCTACGAATATTTTTTTTTCTGAATCATATAACTGCATAAAAGTAGCTAACAGAAGAAAAATGATTAAAATGGCTAACGCTGAATTAACACAATTAAAATTGATAAAAATGTTAAATGAAATATTGTATAAATAAATAAAAGAAACCTTAATTTTAAGTCTACATATTGTAATAACAATATAAGAAAATAAAGAGCAATTTGAGGATGCAATTACTATTTTGAAGACTTTAATTTATGCTACTTCAAAATATCAGATTTATATCAAAATATCAGATATATATCAAATTATCGGGTATTTTTGAAACTATTATGATATTTTCGAACCAAGACTATATCATTTCTACGAACTGTTTTTTGCAGCAAAAATTGTGAAGACATTAACTAGTGAAATGGAATATAAATTGTTTTCTATGGTATTACGTAATAATAGTAATGAAACATTTGAAGGAAAGAAAAGAAAACGATAACATCAGTCAAGGGGTCTGTGCCAATACAGGGTGAATTTGTCCACTTTTCAAGTATTATTTTGTATCATTTCAAAAGTATGACAACTAACATAAAACCTTTCATTCAGAGATAAATCACTATCTAAACAAAAAAATAAAGCTGTCAATCTTCAGCAATGAAACAATACAACATTTGAAAAGTGGCAAATTCATTCTGGTAAGTATTTAGAGCTAAGAAACAGAGTAGAAAAAAATACAAAAACATTTTACTCAGTACTTTGCAAACGATAACAATAAGAGCAACAAAACAGCAAATAAACAACTAATAAATAATTTTTATTGCATGTGTATTAGCATATATTTTCTAAGAGACTCAAAACCTGCTGTGCAATAAAGACATTCAGAGCACTTGAAAGGTTTTTCCCTAGTGTGATGTCTAATAAGATAAATTCTCTGACTAACACGATAACCACAAATATTACAAGCAAATGGTTTCACTCCAGTGTAAATCTTTTTATGCGTTCTGAGATTGCACTTCTGATTGAACTTTTTCCCACAAGTGCAGCATATATACAAATTTATAGCTTTTGTGATTCTTGACCATTCTTCCTTATCCTTGAAAAACTGCTTGATAAAAACATCTTGGAAGATCCATAAAGTGTTTCATAGTCTAGGGGGGAAATCAATGATGAGCAAGAAAGTGAGTTTTTTCAGTACAATAGAAGCATCACATGCATTTTTTTTTCTTTTATTTTAATCAAAATTATTAAGATCTTAGATGAACTATAATACATTTCAGCAGAATTTAGAGCACTATCATTTTGCTGTTCCTTCAAAGTCACATCTCAATTCTCAAATAAAAGGCTTCCAATATCTTGACAAAAATTTATAACCACACAATAAAATAAGTACATGTATTTTAGTACAATAAACATATAATGTAAACAATCAGCGTCTCAGATGATCTATAGTAAAAAGGCAGTAACTTCAAATTTTTCTCTTTTTTTTGTCATCTATTGTACCTTAGCTCTATTATACAAGCTTGCTTATTTGGTTTTTGTTGAAAGAAAGACATCTAATTCCCTATTGTTAGCAAGGAATCAAAAAATGTTTCTTTAAATACCTCAAAAACTCATTTCTGCAGATACTGCCTTTTACCTGCCCACAGTAGTATCATATTATAAGGTCTAGGAAAAAATTTCAGCAGTACAGCTAAGCAAAAAAAAAAAAATTAGAATTTGTAATGCAGTGTAACAGAGGCACGAAACTTCATGTACACAGTAAGTGAAAAACTAGGTCCTTTAACGCTTTGGCGCAAGTCGTTTTGTACCAAGGTTTTAAAATTATTTATAATGTCTGAGTAATATGCATTCAGTTGCTTTGAAAAATCTGATGGTTAGCATCTATATTAAAGGTTGTTAAAAAATACATATCAGATGAATTATATTTAATGGGTGAATAAAAAAATATTAAAATGCATTAGAAAAATCAAATAAAAATTTTTGAAATTGAAAATTAATTACGATGATTTTTAACATACATTAGCTGTTGTTTTCCAGTTGCAATGAGACAAAACAAAATTTTTATAATTTAGAGAAAAACGTGAAACAGACAGAATCTCGTATAAGCAAAAATCACTCACTTCTCTTACTATTTTCAGTTCACATGAACAAACATATGTTTTTTCAAAGTTTCAATGCGTGCTGATTCATAACCACACTGAGGGCATTTAAATGGCTTTTCACCAGTGTGGGATCTTATGTGCCTCGTGAGATGATGCTTATGGGTGAATCGATGTCCACAAATGTTGCAAGTAAAAGGCTTCTCTCCTGTGTGAATCACTTCATGCTGCTTCAGGTTACGCTTCGAGCCAAATATTTTCCCACATGTTTGGCATGAGAAAGGCCCTTTATAATCTTGGAGCCTACGCTCACCGTTTTCATCCTCTAGCAGACTCATTGGATCAACTACTGTTGATTGAGAATATTCTTCAAGTCCTGTAATAGTTGCAGTTTTGAGTATATTTTAGCATATTGTAAAATGTGATGAAAAATTACTTTGGCCAGGGGTGCCCATCGCTCCCAAATTCAATATGGCGCAAATCCCCCCCCCCCCCAAAAAAAATCTCAACCCTCCTTTCCTTTTTTAATTTTAGTTTAATTTTTATATTTTTAATGATTTTTTTTTCTTTTAATTTGTTAATTCATTTTCTTTTAATTTTGTTTATTTACTTTTATTTATATTATTTTAAAAGAAAAGTTGCGTGCAAAGACAAAAACATATACACAGTGCACACACAAACTAAATAAATGAATGAATTAAAACATAAACAATAAAATTAAATTAAATAACTAAATAAATAATTTAAATAAAAAATAAATCAATGCATGTTGCTCTACTTAGCAAATTAGCTGATATAGGAATAGGAGGGAAAACTTTCATCTGGGTAAAAAACTGGCTGACCAGAAGGAAACAAAGGATAGTTGTAAGGGGAAATCATTCTAATTGGAGAGAGGTTTTAAGCGGGGTTCCTCAAGGATCAGTGTTAGGGCCTGTTTTGTTCATTGTTTTTTATGAACGATATTCACAATAATATTTCTGGGAACATGAATTGTTTTGCTGATGATGTAAAAGTTATGGGGACTGTAGATAATGAAGAACAAGCAAAACAGCTGCAAGAGGATCTAGATCATATTACGGAGTGGGCTGATAAATGGGGTATGGCTGTTAATGTTGGGAAATGTCAAGTGCTACATTTAGGGCATGGAAATAAGTGTACAAGTTATTATTTGCAAGGTTCAGTCCAGGGGCGGCATTTCAGCATTTCATTTGGGGGATTGAGTTTCTGAAATATGTATTACCACAGTGTGGTCCCAACACACACATTAGCTGACATAAAGTGGTCATAAAATCGGTTTAATATGAATAGAAATTAGTGCTTGGAAACTATTAAAATTTTGATTCACTTTCTAATAAGTTATCATACCAAACATCTAGATACTAAAGTTTTTATACCCTTTGGAAAAGTTTTAATGCATGACTTTTGGAATTCTGAAGAGCACGGAATCGTGTTACTAATCTATTAGTGCCCAAAGTCGTGCTGTTTTGCCAGTACAGCTAAAAAATGTATTTTTTTTTTATCTTTTCTTTCTTTCTTTTTTTTGCCCATTGTGCTTCGAAAATAATTCCCTAACCTCCTTAGACGTAAAAAAAATCTTTCTCTACTAGCTGAGCTGATTGTAATATTTAAAAAATAATTGATACAAAAATGTATAACTGTAACAAAGTTATGTATGAAAACACTTTTTATATCTTGCTCTTCAAAATCAGCCTGGCAACTTTAAAAATTGTGAGGGCTTAGTTTTAACTCATTGAATAATTTAGTCTCGTCGGCACTCTCAGCTTCAATGAGATGTCATCTTTCTCCTGCTCTGTTATTCACTATTCCAGACTGATGAGTCCATAACAAGGGCGAAATTGCAGTCTCATCATCCTGTAGATTTTTGTCACCTTTTTTTTTTTTTTTTTTTTTTTGCGCTTTTTCAAAATTGGCTCGGAGGAAGAATTTTTTTTTAAAGTTTCACGGTTGATTGAAATATAAATCGATGTAAAATCTATTTTCAGTTTCAATTGTAGATTGAACTGTGGTAGTATAGTGCACAGATCAATTGTAGATTGAACTGTGGCTTGAATAATCCGAAAATTAAGGGTAGCGGATTGAAGATGTTTTAATAGAGTAAAGCATTTTTCAAAACTTAACTCAATGCAAACAAATTGAATGAAAATTCAAACAAAGTCAGGCTAAAGGGCATGAACTTTTTCACCATTGAAAGAATCGTTTTGCAATAATTCTTCCAGTCGTCAAATCACTGCTTTAAATATATAGAAAAATGTTTTTATGGTTTTAACGCTTGAAGACTATCTTGTGTCACTCAGAGATTGCATAATTATAGGGCCCCATAAAATAGTTTTTTTTAAATTATTATTATTCAATAATCACATGCATTTTTAAGAAGCTGCTATGAAAGCCTATAATGCATTGAACAGTTGAAACGAGTTTCTAACAGAAGAAAGCGATGAACACTCATAAAATAAATATACACTTAAAAAATGAGCATAAAAGTGAATGTAAAATATCAAGGAATTTTCTTGTGAAAACCATACAGCCACACCACTTTGCACGGCCCTCTCATATTGAACATGCCATTGTTACACTGGGCACACAAATATGAATATTTAGCCTAAATGAGGAAATGTCTTTTTTAGTTAAAATGAACCATGGTTCTCTATCAGTTTTCTATATTCTGAAAAAGCTGAAAAATACTTCATGAATTTCTAAGTCATCATCCAAATACGAAAAACACTTTTTCTTGTCTGGGAATGTATCGAGTATCATCAAATAGTTACTGAGAACCAGCGGTATTTTTTTAATGAACATTCCTTTCCGACTTACATAAATTGAGTTCACCCATTTTCTATCATTCTGCTCAAAAAAATTGGGGGTGCGACCGCCCCCTCTTGACCCCCCTATTTGCCGCCCCTGGTTCAGTCATTAGTCAGGCAGACAAAGTTACTGATCTGGGGGTCTTAATAAGTCAGGATTGATAGTAACAAGGCCAATAAGATGCTTGGGTTTATCAATAGATCTATTTCAAACAAATCTAAAGAAGTTCTTCTGCCCTTACATAGAAGTTTGGTAAGACCTCATTTGGAGTATGCTGTTCAGTTTTGGTCTCCTTATCTTAAGAAAGACATTAATGTATTGGAAAGGGTTCAAAGGCGAGCTACAAGGCTAATAAATGGACTTTCTCACTTAGACTATGATTCCAGGCTTAGAAGGTTAAAAATGTACAGTCTTGAGCAAAGAAGAGACCAAGGGGACATGATTCAGTTGTTTAAATTTATTAAAATGAAAGATGTCACGGGGCTGAAGTTTAGCACTGAAAACAGGACAAGGGGTCATTGTTTTAAGCTATTTAAATCTCAGGCTAATATGGATATTAGGAAAAATTATTATTATAGCAGGGTAGTGGAACCTTGGAACAGTTTACCGGAAGAGGTGGTAATGAGCAAGGGAGTAGATAGTTTTAAAAGGGCCATTGATCTTCATTGGGGATTATAAATTGACTAAGACCAGTCTAGCTGGGCCCAGAGCCTGTTGCTGGTCGTCACTTTTGTATTTGTATAAATTAAAATATATCAATAAATAAATTTAAATAAATAAATAAATATCTTTTGAAATCCCCTTTAAAAATTTTGATGGCGCAACTTGCGCCATAATCCCCCCCCCCCCCCTTGTGGGCACCCCTGGCTTTGACTAAATGCTATCATTTCTGCAGAAAATTCTGTAACTAAGTGCAGGGAAGAATTGAGACGGAGAGTTTGGGGACATCAAAAAATAATTTCAAAATTAGAAGACAGTCATAAAAAATAAATAAGTAAATACAATCACACCTGTAGAAAATTTCTCTAGTTATGACAGAGTAGCTCCAACGGACAGCAGAAACTAAGGCTCGCTATAAATTACATCGACATCATTGAATCTTTTACATTTCATTTAAGAGAGGATCTGCAGACTTTGTGCGAAAATTCTATCTTGAATTGGAAGACATTTGCAGAATTTCTGCAGAAAATTTGTCTGAAGTTTTCCTCATTTGAATAGAATTGTTCTGCAGCTCAGGCATCTGTTCTGCGGCGTATGTCGTAAATTTAGTAGTATTCTGTTTTGGGGCATTACATTAAATCTTTTGTCAAACAATCGTAAAAAAACAATATGAGAAATTAAAACAGAATGTGGTTATGAACACAGGAGACCCATTTTTTTTCTAGAAAAACCTCTGAATGCTAAAGACAGTTGATCCCTATCAACTGATCATGTGACTAACCTATTTATTTTGGTAACTTTATACATATGGCTGGTGGAAATTATTTGCGTGGGTAAAAAACTCAGTAACCAGGACCGGCCCTAGTAGCTTAGCCGCCCCAGGTGATGTTGACAAGTGCCGCCCCCCTGGTCTTACCAATATATGTATTTTTTTTTATTAAATCAAGATGTATTGCTGCAAAGGGGAAAACATTGGGAAACAAATTTGAGTTTTTCTTTTCATTTTTTGCCTCCTGGAGCCAGGCTTGTCAACAAGGGCGCCCATATAGGGGAGCAAGTTGGGGCTCAAGCCCTCCCCTTCCCTTAGAAATGAGAACTTCCTTGCTTTTAGTGCTTTTTTATTTGCAAAAATGTATAAAAATTTCTTTTCCAGCGATTAATGAATAAGTTATCAAAAATGTCAAATTCTAATACAGTAGAGCGCCGATTATCCGAACACGTCGGGACCGACCCTAGTTCGGATAAGCAAAAGTTCGGATAATTGGACAGACAATTTAAAGGATATCCCTATCTATACAAAAACCTTCACACTTTATCCAGGCTTAGGACTGGCAACACTGTTAGTGCTGGCGTGTTTAAAAATGTTTTTTTTTGTCTTTTTTTCATTTTTTAAACTTTTTTTTGTCTTTTTTTTTCATTTTTAAACTTTTTTTTGTCTTTTTTTCATTTTTTAAACTTTTTTTTGTCTTTTTTAAAAAAGATTATAATTTAAGTAAAAAAGCTTTTGATTTTTTCTTGCTTCAAAGAAGACATTCTTTTCAATGCTGCCATATCTCTAATGCTTCTTAAATGCATTGCTTGAATAGGATCAGCGTCTTTCTGCCTTTCGAGCCATTTCATAGCTTTTTCCAAGCAATCAAAGGCTTCGCTATGTGATGGACCTGGGTCATTTTTAGAGCATTCATTTTCAATTTCATTTTTATTTTCTTCATTTTCGCCTTCAATCTCAGCCACAATCTCATTGTCATTTAAAATCTGATATCCAGGGTCTTGCATGTCACAATTTAGCCACTCATTAATTTCTTTTTCCTCATAATTTAGGATTCTTCCCATCTCTTTTATAGTTTTACACTCCTCATTTTCCTTATCAGATGCTTCTGCTCCAGTATCAATTTTTTCCCTGTTTAAAATTTTATTCCAGGCATTTTTTAACGTTGATGATTTTACAAGCTTCCAGGAATCGGCAGCCATAATGCAACAATCTTTTAAATTAATGTTTTTGGCATTCTGGGAATCAGGCTCTTCAGTGTCTTCTGATAGAAGCATCTTTCTCAACATTTGCTTTCTATAAAAGCGCTTAAATGTCTCTATTACACTCTGATCCATGGGTTGTATCAGTGATGTAACATTAGGTGGCAAAAACTACTCGGAACTTCCCATTTTCCCGTTCAAGGGTATCTGCACACGGATGTGAAGGTGCACTATCAAGAAGTAGGAGTACTCTGCCCTCTTTCTCTTTAGAAAAGAAAAAAGATAGATAACAGGGTGAAAAAAAGAGTACGTACGTAATTGAAAGCTTGGTTGGAAGGGACAGAAAAAAAAATTAGGTTTTGGATGAAAAATATGCCGTTCGCATAAAGTTCGGAAAAAAATTTTAAAAGGCGAAAAACACGGTTCGGATAATTGGAAGTTCGGTTAAAAAATTTTAAAAGGCGAAAAACACGGTTCGGATAATTGGAAGTTCGGTTAATTGGAGTTCGGATAATCGGCGCTCTACTGTATCTCTAATCTACTGAAATTGGTTTCCATGGGGAAAATATTCTGCTAAACCACAAGGAAAATTTTGAGCCCCCCTCAAAATTTTGCATATGTGCGCCCCTGCTTGTCAGTAACTCGAACAGGTTAACAGAAATCTGCTGAAGTCAACTATTTGCACCACTCTTATATATCTCAAATCATTCTAGCAAATTGTTTGAGCATTTGCTGTTTGGATTTTCAATTCATTGGTTTTAATACTTTTTAACTAGCTGTCCTGCTGATTATTTGAATTCGTCCTAAGGGATCAAGCAGAAATATTTCCGAGAGACATGAAGAAGTGAAAGAAAGAATATGTTAGCCTAAACACTAGTCCTTACTGTAGTTATAACACTTGAATGACAACGTATACTGAGAATAAGTTATTGAGGATTCTACTCTTTTAAAACTTCTAACGAAGAGACAAAAATAAAGAAAAAACAAAGAGAACTGTTGCAGCTCTAGTTCATTGTTTTCATTCGTCATTGGCTGTCATGTAAGCTGTAGCTCCATACAAAAACCGTATTCTTTCATTAAAATCAAAACTCAAATTTAAAAAAAAAGCCCTTAAAAAATTTAACAAGGTAAACAATTATTGCTAAGGAATATAGAAGCGTGTGAATGCAATCTTTTAATATCTGATGTACTACAGTATTAGTGTATTTTATGTGGAACTCTAGTAAGTCTAGATCCACTGCCATCAATGTGCATTCCTTTGTGATCAAGAGTTAGGCGGGTTTAACTGAAAACGACAAAAATATAATAACTGCATGCCTTTTAACAACACATTAAACCCAGTCATTTTTTCGTTAATTGAATAAACAATGTCAATACATTTAACATGAGTAAAAATGTATGGATTAGTATTTAGCTAGATACAGAGATGGCAATTGGGGGTCATAAGTGCGGGGGGGGGGGGGGGGAGCCGACTAAATGCCATATGCCTTTTAGCAGCAGCAATAAAAAAGAGAAAAAAAAGAACATAATTTTGTTAGGGCTGGTTTTGAGAGCAGATCAGAGGTAACTGATGTAAATCTAGCAACTTAACTCATGTTTTTCTTAAGATTTTGATGAATTATATACACAATAACTTTCCCCGAAGAAACTTATACATGAGTCAAGACAGTGAGAAGCAAAGGGATGTATGTGACAAAATTAAAAATTTGGAGATAACCAGTACAAATGGTAGGTGAACCTGCCCTCTTTCTTGGGGCACAAGAGATAGCACTAGTAGCCCTGGTAGGTGCTGCTATATAGCATGATTTAGAAAAACTTTTTGATGAAAGCCTACAAAGGACCTTCTTTAAACACATTTTACTCAAAACTCGAAAGTGTCCATTTACATCCCTTTGCTTCTCCCTGCCTCAATGATTTCATTAAACAAGTATGGCTTGTTTAAGTAAAACAATTGATTTACTAATATCTAAACCATTAATACATAAACTAAAAGTTACTGCTTGTGCTCAACAATGTTTCGTAAACAGGTATACAAAGTAAAACAAATAATTATGTTCTAAAAATTTTGACACTTCTGCCTTTTTTTTTTCTTTCTAGTTTTGGTTTCTAATTTAGAAAATAAAATAAATTGCACTGACTAGATGCAAATTTAAATATCCTTAAAGTGAACGTTGCCACAAAATGGTATATTACAATAAACAATGTGAGTGACTGAGCCACAAAACAGAATTCATTTCAATATCATAAATTTAATGGTGCTTTTCCTACAATTACTATTGAATTTTTGAAGTACCAATGAGAAATTGCATGCTATTTCCACAAAATATTTCATCAAATAGAAACAATATTAAGGATTAAGCTTACATTAAAACAAATGATCTATGCATTATTAATGAGATTACTCTAAAATGAAAGTCATATGTATTAAAGAAAATTGGGTTTATTAAAAAAACATTGAACAAGTTAAAAACCAAATAAAAAAAAATGTAGTCAAAATAATTTGTGAACAAAATAATTACATTTAGGAGACTAGTATAATAAATAAATTAATAAACTCTACTTCGAACTTGATGAATAAGATGAAGTGATTGTTTTCATGGTTGAGTGGCCAAATATAGGAAAAGTATCATTTTTGGAGTTCGACAAGCATCACATATGATGTTGAAAAAAAATCAAATATTTTTATCATAGGTGCAATACAATTCATTTTCCCTCGCTGATTTACATGCAATCTGATCTTTCAAAAAAGTATTTACCATTATTATCTCTTTATAGTAAATAAAAGTAAGGTTTTAAAGAAATTCTGGAAGGAAGTCTGTGGCAGACCTGCACCCAGGAGACCCCATAGCACCTACAGCCTTGAAATTTTGTAAAAAATTACTTCGAGCCCTGGGGTGTGCACCCGGGGTTTTGTTTTTTAAAATTCAAATTAGTTTTTTTGTAACTCACTTTATTGCCTATTAAAGGGGTAAAAAATGACTTGCACATATTAATATTATACATCGTTGGAAAGGGCAGAAATTTCCGCGTTTTACGCAATTTGTTCCAATGCTGTAACTTAAATACGGCGGGAGTTATTTGCATTTTTAGCTCTAACTTTTTTAGGCTTAGCTAAAATTTAAGCACTACTTTCTTCATTGAATCTATCAGTAAAAAGTGAAGGAATTGTCCCACAGTTTTCTTTTTGAACCACTGGAAAGAGCAGCTTTTTTTACTCCAGATCTAACTCGCTCTATGGTCGAAAAACTAAGTTTCTATCTCCAAAAGAAAAAAAGTTACAAGCCATTAAAAATAAAGTTTGAATAATATCATCTCCATTAAAATTATTGATGTTTTATTTGCTGTTGCCATAGTTACGTCTTTTTGATTCGTATATTTCTTCTTTCTTATTCACAAACTTTAAGGGTTTCGATTTCAACGGAAAATCTTAGACTCAACTTAATTCAAGCTCCAAGCTAAAGAGCAAAATATATTACTAGAGACCACGAATATGAAAACGACTTTTCAAACGTGCAAAACTGCAGTTTTGCAATGCTCAGGAGCCTCTTAGCCCTTACGGCTCTCAAGTTGGTACAAGTTATTTTGAAAGCCAGGGAAGGGGTGCTTTTTGATCCAAAGAGAGCTAGCTCATAATGCTTTTTTAATCAGTTTCTTTCTAATTGACGATTTAAATCTTTCGAATAAAAAAAGATTGCGAAGCAATCTTCGGGGGGTTGGTGAGCATTAGCGAGCAGGGGGCATAGCCTCCTAGTTAAAGAAAAAAATAGACATATCTTAAAAATTAAATGCATGATGAGGTCATTATTTTCCACATTACCAGTAAGTCTTTGTACAAAGCAAATTTTTGAAAGACATCAGGAGCAATGAAGGACTCTTAAAAAAAAGAGCAATAATGTTAAAAGTGAGAATAAATATCACAAAACAAATCTTCAAAACACTACAATTCAAAACATTCCTTTTATTCCTTATCACTACATAATAAAGTATACTTATGCATTAATCTTAAATGAAAATAAGTACAACAGTAAACACAACAGTTTTTAAAAAGGAAAAAAACATAGGAAATTGTTTAAAAACATTTAAATAAAATAAAATTCCATTCCGATAGCAATTTAATTGGCAGTTAAAGTCAAGAACAGAAAAGCTAAAGAGAAAAAATAATTGCAAACGATATTTGGTCCTAGTGTAATAATTAGTGTAATAAAAAGTTTTTTTTTTGATGGAGAGAAAGTTTGCATTGAATAAATGGAGACAATTTCTATAAAATTAAAGTTCAGTTATTTCAAAGTGATTTTTTAAATAAAGGTAGCAGTTCTCAGGGACTTTACAGTATAGGATTCATTTTTATACAGTTGAAAAATTTAGCATAATGAACAATGCAAGACACATAAAATGATTTTGTGTAACCTTTTTAGTAGCTTTTTCTCTTCCTACTTTTTAATTTAATCATTTGTTTTCTTGGAAAAGGTTCTGAGTTTCAAGCTTCAGTACATCAATGAACAACTATACTTGACACACAAGTGTTAACCTCATCAGAAACAAGAGTGCTTTAAAGGACATAGTAAGGAAAAGAAGTTTTTGAAGCTTGTAAATAAATATTTTCAAAAGCAATAAATAATAACTAATCAAAATACTTTACAATAATTAAAATAATTCAATATTTTAAAGCAAATAAAAATGATTAAATAAATAATACATAAAAGAATCACTTCATATCAATCATGTTCATATGCCAGAAAACATATACTAATAGTAAAGTTACGGGATGGCATAGTTTGTAAAGTTATTTAATTATTTCACATCTTAAATCATTTGAGTATTTCACTAACTTCAGGGAAAAGAATCTTTTAAAATATCATGGACCACTTAATGGTCTTTGGCACATCAGTCATGAATAAAAATTTCACAATGAAGCCATGGACAAAATATCGTGAGTAGTGTTGTGTTAAAACCAACGCGTCTTAAATACTAAATGCCTACCACATTTGCTTCAAAAGTGATCCTCTGCCTGTACACTTTCAACGCTATCTGGCAGAAATACAAGGATGGCGTTGCTATGGCGATGGATCCAAACAATTGAAATCAGCTTGTTTATTGGTTAATTTCAAAATTTAAATTTAGAAGTTAACCAATTGTGTTCTCTGCTATTAATTTCTAATACCTTCGACAGATGGCAGTAGCAAGAGTACCAAAACTTGCTTATTGGGATCATTTTGCTCCATGTTAAAAGCAACAGGCATTTAGTATTTAGGAGGCGTTGGTTAAAGCATGACTATAGTAGGGGCAAATCTAACATTGCAGCTTTCTGAAGGCTATACAAATCCTATTCACAGCATTGTAACACTGCCAGGTTAGGTTTGCCACAACTACAACCACTTATCTCAATCACTGTCCTAAAAAAACTCAGTGATTTCTGTCATGGTAACAAAATTATATTAGCTGTCACAGTAGATCTATAGCCATTCTAGATTAAATAACTAAACACCATGTTCATATTTTCTTCACTTCATATTTTATGAATAAAATTCATCGCAATGTTGCATTTCATACATTTTAAAGCTAGGTTTACGCTTCTCGCTTCTGTGAGACCTTACATGCATTATAAGATGATGCCTTTGGCTGGTCGTTAAGAATTTAACAGAAGCTGCTTTCATTTTTTAGTTTTATGATTAAAATTTATGTTTTTAGAACTTCTTTAATACGTTATAATATGTTTAGCTGATCACATTCAAGACTTGAGATACTATTAGATTAAATAGATAACCTTTTACACAGTTGTATTTAATGATTTGTCATGTTGTAACAAATGTTTTTTAAGGGATTCAAATCGTGCTGATCTAAATTGACACTGATCACAGCTATAAGGCTTCTCGCCTGTATGAGATCTTACATGCCTTGTAAGATGATGCTTTTGGCTGGTCCGATACCCGCAAATGTCACAGACAAATGGCTTTTCCCCAGTGTGTATCATCAAATGGTTTTTGAGGTTACATTTTAGGCCAAATCTTTTCCCACATATTTCGCATGTGAAAGCACCTTTGCTATCTTGGAATCTTTGGTTTCCATACTCATCAAAATAAGTCTCAAGGTAATTACTGGGATCAACTGTTCCAGATAAATCACTACCCCTCTCCAAACCTGTAAGATAGTTTTATTGTAAGTTAGCACATGGTAAAATTACAATTGTGCATAATTTGATGCATTTTTGAAGAGACATTAGTAGAGAAATGAACAATCAAAAAGTATTAAAACACAGCATATACAGAAAACAATTTCAGAGTACTTTTTGTTAATTTATTGCTTTTTTCATTTGTATTATATTTAAAATACAGTTTTTGACAGCAATGCAAAAAACGTTATTTCTTCTGAAACTTAAAAAACATTTTAATACAGATTAAATTGTATAAAATAAAATATATAGGCTAGAATATTGAAATTTTAAATTTTGCTCATTAAAGCAAACTTTTTAATCTATTCAAATGCAGAAAGTGCTCTAAAAAAATACAAAAATGTCTAAAAAATTTAACAACTAATCAAATATCATCTAGTTTTTTTTTTTAAAGAAGCATTTTTTTCACCACTATGTACATCCTATTTCAAGAGTATGTTGTTGTTTTTTTACATGCATTTTATAGTTACAAAATAACTCTAAAAACATAAGAGTATTACAAGAAGAATTTAAAAATTTAGATTACAAAATAACTCTTGAAATTTAGAATTTTTTTAATACAAAAATTCAATTCAATTCAAGGCATAAATGTGATTTCAAATAGGGCGATTTCATTTCATTAGATGTATCAACTATTGCACAAAACATCAGAAAAGATTCAAAATACGTTAGATCCTTGAAGGAGTAGGAACTTTGTGAAGAATTTGGAGTAGACTTTTATTTTAATACAGCTAAATTGCTCTATTCGGATGCATTTTAAAGATTTCTAGAAACAATATTTAAATAACATTTTGTGCTCAGTAACAGATGCATCTTATGAGACACATCCCTCTCTGAGCAAAAAACATTTAATTACTTTATTTTTTTTTAAATTGCGTCCTTCAAATAGTTTAAGGTATAAAAAATTAACTATTTGCTGTTTCGAGCAAACAAAGTTTTACAGTCCAGTACAAAAATGAAAAATCTTCAGGAGGGACTCGACTGCGAACAAATAAAAATATTGATTTTGCCAAGAGGTAATATTTTCTCTTTTTTTTTTTTTTTTTTTGTACTGCCAGTAGAAGATAATAAAGGATTTTAGTTGAATTAATGGAGGGTAGCATTTAATTTATTCGGTACATTTAGATTTGCAGTTAACGAAATTTAAGAAATATTATTTTGACAGGAAATTTTACAGTATATATATATATACACGAATTTAATTTAACACGAATTGTTGAACATGCATCATTTGACCTAACTTTTAAATTTGAGGTAGATTGTGCAAAGGTGGGCGATGCAGCAAGTATTACAATAAAAGGAAAAAACAATAAGGGAATGCTTACTAATCATATGGGTCATCCAGAAAACTAATCTCACATTTACTGATTTTGTAACATTTAATAGAATCAATATTCTTATCATATATTTTTCTGATTAAATTACTCAACTTTTTTTGTTTAAACAAAAAGAAAAAAAAACTTCTTAACTATACCGACTTCTGAGTGATTCATACATGCTAAGTATTGTGTGCAGAAAGTATTGGCATTTAATATAACCCTGTATGGTTAGTTTTATCATAAATAGCGATTTTTTTTTGTCCATTTGTAACGCTAGCTATCTGAAGGAGGCTATTCGTCAGTGTCCATATATTGCTGGCCCAATAGACATGGAAGGATGCGTTATTTTTGCTCACCAACATTTCCAGTTTCCAGAAAGTGGGATATTAATCAAAAGATTGTTGCCTTGTGAAGTGCAGAAACATACAGAAATGTATCATTGAAATCCCCGACAATGGATTCAGACAAATGAGTTGAAAAAAACTGGATAGTTCAGGCAGAAGAACAAAGGCACTCTCTCCCCTCCTCCCACAGAAAAGAAAACAATATCCCTCAACCCCCCCCCCCTCAAATTTCAATGCCATATTCTGTGCCTTGACCCTCCAAGTTGGGCACCCCTGATTCAGTTAGTATGGATGAGAAGTAATGCAAATCCTTAAATAAGCAGATTTTGCAGCAAAATTACATAGAGTTGTTAAAAGACACAAAAAAGTATCAAAACAACTTTTCACTTAATTTCTTAACAAAGAATTGGCCCAGTGTCTTCTGGTTCAAGCACAAGTAACGTTTGAATAAAGCATGATCACTATAGTTCAGCAGCAGTGCTACTTATTACATTACCATAATTTAAAGCACAATCCTTGCAGGAGCTCTACATTTAATCAAAATAAAAAGCAAACATTTGACGTACTTATAGTTACGTCCTTCTAATCATAATTTAAAATTATCTATGTAAACATAATGTTTTTTGAAGCAACAGATTTGATCTAGACAGACGAGGTTCTACTGTATTGCTCCAATAATAAAAATTCCTTGCTCCAGGATAAGAGGCATCTTAACCACATTGCAAACTAAAAGCAAGGCAAAGTCTCAGTGAGCATGAGAGGGGGGGGGGGGGGAGTGGCCTGTCACTTTGAACAATATCCTGTTGCCAACCGGCCAAATGATTTATATTCAAAACTAATAGTTTAAAAATATAATATTTTAACAGGTTGCATGACTTTTGGTTCACTATGTGTTACAGAACATAATAAAATACATTTCATGTGCATTAGATCTCAAAATAACCAATGCATGTAATATTATAATAGATATTCTTTCAAAATTAAATCTAACTAGGAAACCTTTTCATTTATTTTAAGAAAATCAAAGTATAGAGATCATCTTAAATAACATGACTATCAACCATTATAGGTATTAATGTTGCTTATACACTACTAAAATTAGTTCATTTTTATCATTTATTTATTTATTTATTTTGACAACTTCATTTACTGTATTTTTTCATGATTATTGGGTTCATTATAAAAAAAAATTAAAAATTAAATTTCACTAAAATATTTATATATATTAGTGACTACCAAATTCAGAATTTTTGGTACCTCCAACAGTTTTTGGGGCAAAAGGTTTCGCAAACTCTACATTTTTATTGTGCGGTGTTGCAGAGCTATTTATGCTGAATAATGATTGTATATTAATGGCTATGCAAACACTAATAATACAATACTGATGTTAGAGCTAACAAAGACAAAAAGTCCAAACTGAAGTGTTAAGAATTCCAATGAAGTAAAATTTAAATCTTCTCATTATTTCAAAAAATAAAATAAAAAAAATCAAGAAAGAAAATCCTGTAGGTACAATAGTTTTAGACATAAAGTGGTTCACTCCCAATAAAAACAAAGTTTTAATTATAATAATAATCCATCAATATAAAATTTAACTACATTAAATTGCAAAAATTTGCATTTGTTTTGGGGTTTCAAGGAACCTATTTTCCAATGCAAGAAAGTGAACTTCTGGATGTAAATTCATTTAATAAAAGATCCTTTTCATCGGACGACTTTACATCTAAAAGCTCACATTTTTGTTTTAAAAATGGGTGTTCCTTGAAACCAAAAACACATCTTTGTAGATTTGTGCGATTTAACGTGTTCGTGAAGTGTCAGTTTATTGGACATTTTTAGACTAATGTCAGTAATAGTTTTCAAGAAAAATGAAAAATAATAAAAAGACCAATTCAGAAAAAGCCAGTAAAGCAAAAGCAATTAAGGGAAGTTAGCTTCGAAAACTTGGTCAACATTTAATTTAGGAGAAAACAATGCTACTAAAGACTCATAGAAAGTTTATACTAAGAAAATCAGTTTTAATCACAAATTAATACTATCTATTGAACTACTTTCATGAACATTAAGTAATTCTGCAATAATTACAGTAACTATTTTTATAAGTACACAATTGTTAGTTTTTACATAAAATAGCACAATGATTCATCAAACAACATTTATAACTCCTCAACCCTGATTTACCTGTTAATAATACAAAGAAATATTTTGATTTTATTATGATAATTATTGAATTAGTTTTCATTGTCAAGTAAGCTGGAATTAAAATTACAGATAAGCATACCTTTTATTATTTTAAAAATAGTTAATACTTTCAAATCCATATAGCTTCATATCAAAGGACTTGCAAATTGTAATGCTTTTAGTAATTTTATTTACATTTAAAAAAATGTTTTGCGATGATTTCTCTTACACATGAAAACAATGCACAGGTTATTGTAAATATAAAAAAGATTCTGATATGCAACTGTATCCTTTGATTTTTAAGGAATGATGAATTAAAATTTCAGTTTGGAGCAACTTTACAGCAAGAAAAAATTGAGTTTTTAAAATCAATTTTAACTGCTCTGTAGAAACAGAAATCATTGTTTGTCTCTACTGCAACACTTTTTTTAGCAATACATTTATTTTTCTATCACCTAACAGCTTGCAGCAAAGCAAAAAGTGCCTTTTTGAATGTTTAGCAGTGATTTAACCTCAACTCTCTTGAAAGTTATGCTGTCACGAAGCAGTGATATTTTACATTGATGGTTTGCAGCAGTGGAAATTTTACATTGAATTACTTACTCCCACTTATTCAGTTTTTTACTCATTGTTTTCCATATTGTTAGACTTTGTATGCATTTTATGGGAAATTTTTAGCATTTTTGCTCAAAAAAAGGGGACTTTAACTATTCTTGAAATTTTATAGGAGGGGGCCATGGCCCTCTCTCTGGATCCGCCCATGAGGCCGAATTTAAGGGTGGGCAGGCGGGGCTACTGCCCCGGGGCTTCTACAATTAATTTTTTACAAAATATCCTAAGTTTCTCAGGTCGAAATATCGGATATATACATATATATATATATCAAAATATTTGGATATATATATATCAGAGTATTGGATATTTTTGAAAATATGATCTTTTGAAACCCTGATTAGGGGCCTCCACTCCTTCGTTTCCCCGGTGCCTCCACACTTCCAAATCCGGCCCTGTACCCTCTACTTCTCCACATAAAGTATATTCAAGGCACATGGGAAGGTATAACTCATGAAGCTTAAGAAATACAACCGCTATCACAATTCAAGATAGAACACAGATCAATGTTTCATAATGAATTTTCTATTAATTTAAATTAACTCATGCATTCTATAATTCATTTGGAATAATAATTCATTTACATTATAATTCATTTGGATCAGGTGCAACAAAAGTAATAATTTTTTCAGGTAAAAAACTTCTAGCAACACTCATACATTAAAAAAAATTCTTTATTCATAAGATAGCAGTAATAATAATTTGTACTTCTGTTCTTTTCAAATATTTATCGATTCATCAAAATTTTAAAAAAATCATTTAAACATTTTAATTAAGTGCGTTTCAAATAGTAATGATAATATACAATTAAACAAAATATATAAACTTTTTAAACTTCAAGTAGAAAAAGATTACTGGGTAAATACCGAAAAATGTGATGCAGTTAGCTGCAATGTTAACACTTAGTACTCATTAACTTTATGATTTTATGAGTACATAATCACAGTTCATTAATTAACTTACAATTGTTATTCTTGAAACCAAATTGAAAAAACTTATTCATTATACATATGCAACATTGACAAATAATGTAACAGACATCATTATTTACTTTATAGTTCAACAAATAAATTTTAGGGTTTACTTGGATACAACTACATAATCTCTGTGCTTATCCTCCGCATGTAGTCTTGAATGTCTTGTGAGATGGTACTTTCGACTAAACTGATACCCACAAATGTCGCAGGAAAATGGTTTTTCTCCGGTATGAATTCTCACATGAACTCTAAGGTGGTCCTTCTTGTTGAAATTTCTCCCACATGTACGGCACACGTACGCTTTTCTGATGCCTCGGCTATAATCTTCAGTCTTGGATGAAAACCTTGTCTTAGATGAAGTCTGATAATTCTCTACGCCTATAAAAATTGATGTAGCTATTAGTTTGAATTTCAAACAGGTTCAAAACCAACTGAGAATTGATGTAATGGAATTTAAGGTAACTTAGAGAAACACACACAAATATCAATATACAGTGGAATCCCCTTACAACAAACTTCAAGGGAACACAAATTTTTTACTACAATGAATAAGCATATTGAAACATTGTTTAGTAAAAGAACAAAATTATTTAAAATGAAAAATAACAAAGATGATGCACATAAATGCAAGAAAAATTTATGACAATCAAATCAGCGAGCATTTTAAAACAAAACAAATACGGAAAGGGTTAAGCTAGAGCATTTCTATTGCATTGTAAAATATTAAAAATCCTGTATTATTAAAATGAGGAAATAATTAAATAAAAAGAAAAATAAACAAAAAACCCAGATTCATGAAACTAAATTTAATATACCTCTATCTAATCAACTAAATAAATCAAACAAACTAAAAAGTGATCGTTCATAAATTTAATTGAACTAAAAATAAATTTATAAAATAATAAACATGATAGAAATTTTTAAAAATGTAGTTTTTCTCTTAAATGCATAAACAAATACATACATTAAAATATGTATGAATGAAATTTTTAAATATTCGGGCACCATATTACAGAAAAAAAATACTTAAAAGAGGCAACAAACTTTTTTTTTGAGACAGATAACAAGTTGACAGTGAATTATCAAAATTATTTTTATTGTCATACTAGCTCAAGCAATGCACTAAAAATTGCCACACCAAGATAATTGACTCTTTAAACAACTTTGATTTTCTCCCTCTTTTTCAAGTACAGTATTTGTATTTTCGAAAATAAAAAAGTTTCAATAAAAATTCTGATGGTAAAAAATATTATTGGTCACAGATTTTGTGCATTTTATGCTATAACAATATTTTTTTTTTTTTTAAAGATCAAATTTCTTTGAGCTTTAATATTATTAAAATAAATGCATGAATAGCACATAGTAACAACAAACATAAAATGTACAAAGGATATCATGAAATGATGTAGTTCTTAAGTAGCTTTGAAACAGTTATTTGAAAAACTTCTTCCTAGATTGACTGGAAGCTGGCTAACATTACACCGCTCTTCAAGAAAGGGTCTAAAGGGAGTGCTGGAAATTATAGAACTGTGAGTCTAACTTTGGTGGTTTGCAAAATTTTTGAAATATTGATGAAAATTAAGATAGTAAATTTTCTAGAGACTAATAATCTATTGACTAGTTTTCAGTACGGTTTCAGGAAAGGTAAATCTTGTGCAACTAATTTATTACATTTCTATAACAAAGTTACCATGGCTTTGAACAATAAGAAGCCTGTAGCTGTTGTTTACATTGATTTTCAAACAGCTTTCGATAAGGTACCACATGTTGCTCTACTTAGCAAATTAGCTGATATAGGAATAGGAGGGAAAACTTTCATTTGGGTAAAAAACTGGCTGACTGGAAAGAAACAAAGGGTAGTTGTAACAGTGGGGTGTTCTGAGGCTCTTTCTCCTGAATAATTTAGTCATTGAAGCCAAGGACTGCAGTTTCGTGCTTATTAGCACTCATCAGCCCAGCATAGGAAGTGACTGAGCTGGAAGCGGAAAACCTCTTAAATACGCCAAGAGTGCCAAACAAACTGGTAGCTAATATAGAGTTAGCAATACCAAATGAGTGACTGAAGCAATGGTTCGGTTCAATTCGAAGATTGAAGGCAAGGCATGGTATTTTCTGTAAGATTACATTTTCAAGAAAACAATTCGCACATATATCCATTAATTGCAACAGCACTGAAAAAAAATTAAGGCTTTAAGCAATAATACTTTTAATTGATTTGCTGTCATAAAGTTCTCTTTTTCGTTCAAATCTTTTAAAATAAAACTAGTGTTGTGAAGGTTTCAAATTATTTAAGACATGTTAAGGGATTATTTCTCAAAACTGAATTGATTTCGCACTCATATTAGTTAAGTCTCAAAACAACTAAGAAAACGTTAATTTTTGATCTAAGACACCTGGGTAACCATTTTATAATTTCTCATTTTTCTGTATCTTCTAGCTCTCCGTCAGAAAAAAAACGTGTTAATCCATCATCATTTAGTTACACATTAGTTTTTTTATTATCAGTAAACAGGTTGCTTATCGTATACTATCACTAGCCCCCCCCCCCTCCTCTCCCCAATATTTAATTTTTTTTTAATTTTTATTTTTAAGAGGAAGTGGTGAGTGCTTTACTTGAAGACAAGTTTGTAGTCGGCGCCCTTGCTCACTATTCAAGTTTAATGGAATAAGTCTATATAATGTATATTGTTACTAAATAGTCCATTGAAAAGACGAGATTGATTTATCACATGTTTTATTGAAGAACAACATTTCGTCGCTCAACACGTACCACACCAAAACTATAACAGAACTGGGAGTTGAAGTCAAAGTCATAGTTATTATTGTATTAGAAGTAGAAATTAATACTCCTCATATACTTTAGAATGAAAAATATGAATTGTTTTAAATTGTTTTGCTGGAAAAAAAAAATTAAAAAAAAATGATGTAAATAAATTTTTTAAAATTATGTAGGGAAGAGAAACTACACTCTATAACAAAAAAATCGACGCACCAAGAAGGAGTGATCCGACTGAGACGAAAAGTGGTGGATAGGAAGACAATGCACAGAATAGTAAATAATTAAATTCTCAAAACAATTGACTAATTTATGTCAGAGTTACAGTAACAAGTTCAGTAAGGTATTGACCCGCCTCTAGCCTGGATACAAGATAAAGCACTGCCTGGCAAACACCGATAAAGCTCACGGAGGGTGTCCTGCGGTATTTCTGACCAAATTCGTTCCAATGGTTGGACGAGGTTATCAACATTCCTTGCCAGATGCAATCGCCATCCCATCATATCCCAGACACGTTCAATGGGAGAGAGATCTGGCAGGCCACGGAAGAGTTTAACAAGCTCTTGCAGACAATTCATAGCAACAAGTTCAGTGTGTTGTCTGGCATTGTCCTGCTGAAAACCAGCTGAGGGTACTGCAAAAGGAACGGAAGCAAAACAAGTCTTAGGATGTCGTCGACGTACCACTTTGCAGTAAGTGTACCTCTAATTACAACCAAAGGGGTGTAGTTATCAAAGGAATTGGCACTTGAGACCATAATGTCTTGTTGAGGGCCAGTGTGGCATGCAAAAGTGAAACCAGGATCCCTCTTCTGCCCTGGGTGACTCCAAACAAGTCTTCCATGATCTCATGACACAGTTGGAAGTGGGATTCATCGCTAAAGGCTATACGTCCCCAATAGGACCCATTCCAACTTGATCGAACCATGCACCACTGTAATCTGGCTCGGCAGTGTGTAGACTTTAATGGCAGGTGGCTTAACGGTCTGCACGAGCATGGATTTCGTTGTCCCAACCGTCTGTAAATGGTCATGATTGACACTTGTGTTTGAGTAAAATTCTGCTGGTTCATAGAGATGAAGAAAGTGCTGTGACTGCTGATCGGACAATCCCTCTATCATCAAGATCTGTTGTGACCCTGGGTCGACCGTTACGATCCTGACGCTAAACTCTGCCATTTTCCACCCATCCATGCCAGCATCTTCGAATCGCCGCATCACTTTGACTCAAATGACAAGCGATTCTCCTATTTGACCAACCAGCCTCTTTCAATAAAATGATACAACCTCTTTTAAACTCTGACGGTTGCTCATAATGAGCAGGAACCATGCGGCGAGGCATTTTCAAATTGCTGAAAGGTAATCTGAATCTCAATCAAAATGAAAGTTTTAACAACTGTTGAAGAACTGCCCTTTATATACATCTGCTGGATGCGCAGTTTCGATGCGCTGGAGATCAAACTATTCATTCATTGGACACCAAATTTTAATCATTTGCAGATCTGGTTAAAACACTCATGCATACAAATTTCAAAGCAATCGGATGATTGCTTCTTTGTGCGTTGATTTTTTTGTTATAGAGTGTATTTCAATAATTGCCGAGATAACAAAAAAATAAATAAATCTGAATGTCCTATGAGCAGATGTCCCTTAAAAGCGAAAGGGGAACACAGGTCAAAAACCTTTACTAGGCAAAACAAACTGTACAGAATAACAAGCAAAAATGTTTTTCAGTGAATGAAAAAGTTTGCAGTCTTTGGTAAAAATAAATTTCAGAAAGTAATATAGGGGTGAAAAGTGTTGCCACTAATTGTTGTGATCCCGAGAAGAAGAAAAAAAGAAGAAGAGAAAAGAAAAAGGTTCACAGAGTGGGATTCAATCGTGCTATCTCTGGAGCAGAAGATCGTGCTGTCAAGAGACTGACATTTTAAACTCATAAGGCGCCTAGGAGACTGCATGGCGATGTTTCTCATAATTTTCTGAGCCTTGCGTTGTCACGTAAGGCACTAGAGAAAGGGCGCATATATAGGGGGCAAGGCGAGGGGCTTAAGTCCCCCCTTAGAAATTAGAACTTCCTCATTTTTTAGTACTTTTTTCTTTGCAGAAATGTAAAAAATATTTCTTCTACAGTCATTAATGAATAAGTTATTAAAAATGATAAATTTTAACGACTCTAAACTGTCCTGAAATTGGTTTTCATGGGGAAAATATCATGCTAAACCATGGTTAAAATATCTGAGCCCCCCCCCCCTTACAATTTTGCATATGTGCGCTCATGCACTAGAGGTCCTCTTTCACCACAAAAAAAAAGATGCAAATCTCCGACCCCAAGGTCGTGCCGTCTCCTTGTTAGTTTTTTTTATTCTGAAGCCTCTAAAACCAAACCATTAACCATTTTGACTCCTGTAGAACTCAGATGCAGGCCATCCCTAGCAATCCAATTTCGTTTACATTTACTTCACACATCAATAAACCTGATAATATGCTTTAAACACACTTCCTTGAGTACCTATTGTGTACATGACCACCAAATACATGGTGATCCCTATTCAAAGGGCCAGGGATCAGAAAAAGTGTCCCTTAAAGGAGTACAAATGCACATTTACAGTTTTTATTTCGAATTTCTTCCACGGGAGAGATCTCTAACGCCCCACGTTCCACTTTCACATCATAACGGAGTGTCTAAAATTTCGTTTTTAGGAACTTAAGTTTCAAAACTTTCCTGAGGCATGACCCTGATTTCAACCTTCCTCCCATCTTTTTGAAACTCTTCCAAGATTCGTTTTTAAGACTAATTGCGACGTAGGGGGGAGGGAGGAGAGAGTCTCCGAACTCATCCCCTTCTGTAAGATCAAAATTAGATAAAATTACGTATGTTATTTATTTCAGTTTAGAAAACTTTCTGTGGCAAGTTCCGAATGCTATTACTTCCCGTTAAATCGCTTTAGAGGGCCTAAAATTGCATTTCCAATGCTTCAATTTCTAAAAATTCCCAGGGGAACCCCCCCCCCCCCTTCCATCTATTTGAACATCATCGAACAAAAACAAAGGAAGAAATCCATCCCTCATTTCGTGAACACACAGGGGAGCACGAAATTTCACTTGGCACTGGCCGCAGCTAAGCCTCTGGGAATGGCTGGGGGAGGGGGCGCGATACGATTTTAATAGAGTTCGGATATGTAAGGTGATGTGCAATCTCTAAGTTTGGCCTAGGGGTGTAAATAGATGTTAATCCAGCCCTGGGTATCTATAGCTCCAAGAAAATACTTGTCATGCTATACCTTGTGGAATACCGATGGCTCACCACAAAGTAAGCCATGACATTGTTACATCTTATATGAAAGATATTTTTAACGTATTTAATACACATCATTTTGTATTTTATTCCAATATTTCTCTAATATATAGCAGTGCAGGATTTGAAAAGACAAAAACCGAGTTAAAAAGCCTGTCTGGCTCATGTCAATTATCCATGAAGCAAAGTAAATTTAAAAAAAAAATAGTTTTGATGCACATTGATGTGAACAGTAAATGGCCGGAAATGGATGTACTTAGTCAGAATGTGCTTTTATGAATCTTCTGACGGATTATTTTCGGGCAGGGCCTATATTTTGTGTAGTAGGGCTCATCTTTAAATTGAATCTCTTTTATTGAATCTTTAACTAGTACATTTTGCTCCGAGTCAAAACTTTTTTTTTAATACAGTAAATTTCCGATTATCTGCGGCCTTTCAATTGCCAAAAAAAGTTTTTTTTTTCGGCGTTGATAAACTAAATATAGATATGTTCACACATTTGATCTTAACAAGGATAAAATCTATTTTAAGACGTTCATTATTTCTTCCTCCTACCTTCTAATGGCATCAAACCTTCCAATGTCACTGAAACTTAAAGACTGAAAACTGATTTTTAGATCCAGATTACTTAACTGTTACATGCCACTGCTGCTTGCGGATTTTTAGATTTACCCTACTTTCAATTTTTTGGATTTACTGCTTGTGCGGGCAAACGAGTGGCCTGAGCTGTCTTGAAAAAATTTCCCTCCCTTCCTTTATGTGCCTTTGGCTAGCTAGCTTGATCAGATGAAGTTTTAATCTACTTGCACGATTTGCTGGCTAGCGTTAATCTAGGGGTGCCCACTTAGGAGAGGCGCCATTGAAATTTTTAAGGGGGTGTTTTGAGGGGTATTTTTCTCATTGGGGAGAGCTCTTGCTTCTCAAAATTTAGGGGGGGGGGCACCCCAGTTAATCTATTTGCAATAATGAGCAATCCTTTTTTAGCTTTTGCATGCATCTTTTACATTTATTTTTAGTTTTAGTGAAAGTTGAAATGAAGTTATTGATTTTTTAAGCTATTGCATACACTAGCATTGTTTCAATCTAACTTAGAGATTATCCGCGAATACGCGGTTACCGTGCCACCCTATGCCGTGGATAATCGATAGTTTACTGTCCTGTAATTTTTGAGTTTTCTCTTTCGATGAACCAACGAGTCCTTTTATAGAGGGTATTCTGTGAAAAACACCAAAGCAAGACATATAGGTCAGTCTTAAATGTGTTGCAGCCTAATCTAACCTGCACGAATGATATCCACTTTGTTTTGGCACATAAAAAATACCTCACAGCTAAAACTGCAAGGTATACAAAATATGGCATCCTATTTCTCAGGACACGCGGATCAACGGTTTTAATACAAAAAAAGAAAGGAAGCAGACAAGAATCCACGGAAAGCATTTTACAACGTAAATTTATAAACAAAAAATGGAAGAATCCCCAAATTAATTAACAGCGAAACGATTTTGTAAAAAGTGAGGAAATTCGATATAAACATGCTCAAAATATAAATCAAATGACATCTGTATCCACAAGATCAACATTTTTAAAATCACAACTGCTATTTTAGATGTAAACAACAGCAAACAAATAGTTACAGTTAGCAGAGTGTATGACTGTGGCATATAACCAGGGTTGCCAACTCCAAAAAATGTTTTCTCCTAAACTCAACTCATAAAACCCCTAAATGCCATTGGATGAATTCAGATTAACATATTAGCGGTTCCCAAGCAATAATTCGAATACGCCACGCCCTTTACTACGTTTCCCACCTATGACGTACTTGAATTTTTTGCGTGCACGGTAGAAAAGTGGTGGCGCCATCTGGCGTCACTCTTTTTCCTTTCCTTTTCTTGTGTTTCGTAAATTTATGCATCTGAATTTCCAATTAATGAAAATGATAATGCCGTGGTTTGTACTCTAATAATCAAATGTTAGTTTTTTAGTCGTAGTATTACCTGAAATAGTTTATTCATATTCTTTCTAAAAATGTCAAAACAGTTGTTTCATAAAATTGAATAAACAGCTTTGTGTTTGAAAATTAAAAATTCTTTAAAATTAGGAAAATGTGACAATTTTTTTAAATACAATTTTTAGTATGCTATTTTAGTCGTTGTTGCTGTTTTGACTTGTTTTGTTAATAGTAATACAAAAAGAAACCTCAGGTACATCATACAAGTATTAGGTTTGAACATTTAAAGTCTTTTTAATTTATTTAGTAAATTCCAAGAATAATCATTTTGAAAAGCATCCCAAGACCTGCAACAGGTTGTTTCGCTTGTAAAGAAGAAGCATTAAACTTATTTAAAACTTCATAGTCTATATTAAACACAAAATAAAGAGGGGTTTTTGAAAACAAAACCTTGCTAGCAATTGGTTTATGAAAAAACTATAATAACTAATTTCATAAATTAATCTGAATTATAAAAAATATATGTTTTATTATTTTTCATTCAATTTATTGATATATATCACGATGTTTATTTAGAAAATATCATGATATTTTCGATATTTATTTTTTCAACTAAAGTATTTTCAATATAAAAATTATATTAATCATAGTGATACTGTTCATTTATTATTGAATTAACCAAAAAATTATGTACCTCATTTTTACAATGTATTATCACATCATTAATGTAATAAAGTAACAATTTCCTTTTTTTATATTATTTTCATAAAATTATTAGCAACAATTTTAATTCTTATCTTATAACTATGCACCAACTACTGCATATTTTTTACTTCTCAATCACAAAACTGCAAAAGTAGCTAACAGAACAAAATGAGTAAAACAGCTTATTCTAAATTAACTCCATTAAAATTGATAAAAATGTAAAATAAAACATTAGATTTTTACAATGAAAGAAACCTTAATTTGAGTCTATCTATTGTGATAATAATATTTAAAAAAAAGGAGTGAGTTGAAGATGCATTTACTATTTTGAAGACTTTAGTTTGTGCTAATTAAAAATACCCGACATACATCAAAATATCGGATATTTTCGAAAATATCCTGATATTTTTGAACCCTACCTGAAGCACATAATGTGAACAACATTAAAAAAATAAATTTGAGTTCTTGAGATCCTGAATTCAAATTATAATTTTCGCAGTCAGAAGTTGCAATAAGACCCTACTCGTTGGGTCTTGTTTGTGTAAAGTGTGCGTGTCTGTAGGGCATAGACACCACCACCTAGGAGTACTCCCACTCGCGGAGGTCGCGATTTTAAACCCACTCTCCACCCTTCTTTTAAAGGTAAAATACACTTAAGCTAAGCTATGAGTGAATCCAAACGATTTGTAACCATGGCGACGAAAATTTTCCCTCTTAATAAATATTACGAAGTTAGAATTATTCTCATAAAATTCAGAGCAAGTTTAACCTCAGTCCCCAAATAAATTTAATAAACATTCCAGGTTTTTTAAAAAAGAAATCCGACTATCAAATACGATAAAGAATAATTCTTTAATATTAAAGATACATAAAAATTACATTAATAGGTTTGTAACCTAATAAGACTACATAGCACAGGTAATATTTTATTATGTAAATATTAATACTTATTATGTAATAATTTATAGCTTCAGAGAGGGTCTGATAATATTGTAGTTAAAATTATTTTTAAACTTAAGTTTTGAATTAAATCAGGGGCGGATCCAGACAATGGATTTGGGAGGGGAACTTTTTCAGCAATATATGTTTATGGGGGGGGGGGGGGTATATAATATTACTTATTAAAAAATAACCATGAAAATTGAGCTATACAACTTATTATCTACCTCTTAACGCTTCTTTAAAAAAAATTGTGCATTACAAATTCTGCAAGTACAGTTCTCAAGAAATAACTTTAAAAACCGTTTTGCTCATTGCTGTATTTGTATTGTTGTTTTTATATTATAATCTTAAAACGTCCATTAACTGTTATGGGGGTCCAGGGGTTCTCCACCAGAAAATTTTTGAAATTGTAGTCCTAAAAACAGTTCTAGACGGTCTCTGATGAGGTTATACTGGGAGGAAAGGTTCGTGGGGGGGGGGGGAGAGGGGTATTCGGTAGAAAATTTTAGAAATTGAAGTTTTAAAAGGCAGTTTTACAGTTTGGTAAGAAATGGGACTTTTTGAGGCTTACCCCCGATAGGTTTTTTTTTTTTTTGTAGAATAGATCTAAATTCCGCCCGATATTTCGAAATTGAAGTTTCAAAAACGCAGTTACAGACTAACGTTGGTGATGTTACGAACAATGTAGTTCTGGGGCTCTTCCCAAAAAATATTTCGAAACTGAAGCCTTAAAAAACGAAGTTTTTAAGCGATATTAGTGACGAAGGATTTAAACGCTCTCCCCTTAGATTTTTGAAATTGTAATTTTTTTCATTTTTAGATTTCCTACAAGAGCATTTGGGCTCTTGCTCGGAAATTTTCGTAATTGTTGTCTTAAAAACGTGACTGTAGACCATATTTGGTAACGTAAGGGGTTCGGCTATTTTTCAAATTTGAAGCTGCAAAAAAGGAATATTAAACGATTCTCGATGTTTTTAGAATGCGAGGTGTTAGGCAGTCCTCCCCTGGAAATTTTTCGAAAATGAAGGCCTGAAAACGAGATTTGAGGAGCTCTTGAAAGGTTTTGGCGGGGGAAGATACTTTCAAAGCGTAGCATTATGAAGATTTTCTTATTTTTAAACCGAATAGGAAAAAGAAAAAAAAATGAAGGAGGGGAAAAGAAATAGGAGGTGCGGGATGTAATTAACTGATCAATAATCCGCCACAATTGAATATTTTCAAGGTTCTTTTCAATAGAAATTTAGATCATTTTCGCGACATTTTCCCCCTCTTATCAAAATAACTTTGTTTTCCAGGTACGTTCTATTCTTCTCTTTAATTATAATAAATGTTTTTAAAAGCATTCTAATCTGGCTTCTGGGACGGTACCCCCTCCCTCTTATCCCCTCTACCAAATAAAGACACTTTAAACAGGTTTGTGTTCAAAAAGACTTATTTTAAAAGATTAGTACTGAAAAACAGATGAAAAATTTTCCTGCACTCTGTTTTAAAAAATTTGAGGTATTTGTGGGATTTTTTGGGGAGAGGGGAACATTTCCCCAGTTCCCCTCCGTAGATTCCCCTCCGCTTCCGCCATTGTCTAATCGCTTTTCCTGAAGCCTTTCGTCAAGTTCTAAAAAACAGAAAAGAAAATCCTGTACTCTGTTTTTTGAAGTCTTAGGATCATTTGGTATTTTTTTGAGGAAAAAATGGAACATTCCCCAGTTCCCCTCCTGGAATCCGCTGTTGCAATTCTCTCTTCACTTTTCCTTGTGCCTTTCTTCAAGTTCAAGTTCTAAAAAACAGAAGAATTTTACTGTACTCTGATGTGAAAATTTTTAGGTACATATGAGATTTTGGAGGGAGGGGAACATTCCTACAGTTTCCCTCCATGGACTCGCTTCTGCTATTTTCTAATTGCTTTTCCTGGAGCTTTTCGTCAAGTTCTAGTTCTATAAAACAGAAGAATTTTCCTGCACTCTGTTGTGAAATTTTTTAGGTATCTTTGAGATTTGGGGGGGGGGGGAGCGTTCCCCTCCGTGGATCCGCTTTGCTGTTGTCCAATCGCTTTTCCTGGTTCCTTAGTTAACGTTTTAAAAAACGGAAATTTTTTCCTGTACCCTGCTTTCTGAACAGTTTTTGGTACTGTTGGGATTTTTTTTTTTTTTTTGAAGGAGTGGGGAGAACTTTCCGCAGAGTTATCCCTCTTTGAATCCGCTTTCGCAGTTCTCTCCTTGCTTCTCCTAATGCCATTTTTAAAGTTCAAGTTTTGGAAAACGGAGGAATTTTCCAGTATTCTATTCTGAAAAATTTTAAGTACACTTGGGATTTTGGAGGGGGAACGTTCCCCCCCAGTTCCCCTCCCGTGGATCCGCGCCTGAATTAAATTAACATAATTTTGTCTTTTTATGTCTTGTAGCTGTTCTGTAACACTAAAGTCTTGATCACTAAGGAAAAAAAAATGCAAAATAAATAAATAAATTAAAAAAAATAATGAATTTATGGCTAGAGAAAAATGGCAATTTGAAATGTGTATGCATTTTTCTAATCCTTATAATATCCTACACTTATATTCATATTATGAAGAGGATACAGGACAGGAGCAATTCAAATATGCCCCATCATATACTTTACAACAAAATTGATGAAAGTGCCAGATTAAGCTCTACCCAGTGATGAAAAAACATGAGAGGAATGGAAGACTGTTCCAAGTGATATAAAAGCTACATTGAACAGGCAGGAAAATCTGATACTGCAAGGACATTCAGAGTGGGGAATGTGGTGCAAATGCTGTACCGAATTTGCCCAGTCCCTTGGAGTGTCATCATGTTTTGTCAAAGGTGATGTTAATTTCAAACCACCAAACAGAAAAAGACACATAGTTAATAAACATTTTTCTAGCAAAGCACATCAAACCTGCTTTTCTAAATTCCAATCCATCAAAAATGTACCATCTGCATCTCGTGTCTACACGGAAATAACAAAACTTAACCCCAAAATACAAGAAAAGACTGTCTAATTGTTTCTAATTGTCTATGCTATGATTATAGAAAATCGAGCGGCCCCTAGATTTCCCTTAGAGTGCACTTTGCAAGATTTAAATGGCATAGAATTGGGCCAAACATATCAAAATGATAAGTCTTTCAAAACCATTTAAAAAATTCATTGATAAAGAGATTACAATGAGTTTGATAAGTGAAATAAATAATGCTGAAGTATTTGCAATATTGACAGATGGTTCAACGAGCAGATCTGTCAACGAATATGATGCAGTTTGTATCCGGTATGTTGCACTTGAGGAAGGGGAATCACAAATAAAAGTCAAGTTTATTGGGCTTGGGGAATTTAATGTAAGTGCAGATGCTGATGGACTACTAAAGGCCGTTTCAAGTATTCTAGATGCAGATGGAATACAAAACTGGAAGGAAAAATTAATCTGAACCACTGTGGATGGCACTAACGTTAATGTAGGACAAAAAGGGGGCCTTGTTTCAAAAATAGGTACTCCTACCTTTATTACATGCTACAATCATGTTTTTGATTTGTGTGTAAAGGACGCCATTAAATTATCCAATGCTGCAGTTGCTGTGATTTCACTTGTCAAATCTGTCAACTCTTTTTACAGAACAAGTTCAAAACTGATGAGGGAGTTGAAGAAAATTGTTGAAGCATTTGCTATTGACTTTTTAATCTTCAAACCAATTTGTAACACAAGATGGGCAGACTCGTTGCAAGTATCAATTGAACCTTTAATGCGCAACTATGCTACAATTACTTCTCATCTGGAACAAGTGATTTTGCCCCATTCCGAAATTAAACATACCTCAGACATGAAAGCTACAGCATCCGGAATTTTATACAAATCGAGAGACTATAATGTTATTCATATGGTCTTTTCCGTTGCTAATTTACTTGACATAATGTCAAAAGTGTCCCAAGTTTTGGAGTCAAAAGATATTTTATTGAACATGGCATATTCCAAAATGAAAAAGTTTATTATGAATGATGTCAACAAAATGAAAAATAGTATAGAAGAGTGTCCACGATTGGTTGGATTTACCAATGAGTCTGAAGTCATTGACCATTCCAAGTATAGATTTCAAGGGCAGATCCTAACAAAGCATGCCAACAAAGGTAATAGTCACACAGAAGTAGAGCCATGGGACACCACAGTTGATTTCTATGGGAAATTTTCTGAATTTTATAGTAAAAGAGTCCCTACTAGTTCCCCACTACTCAAGGTATTTCAAGTTTTGGATGCAGCCTTCATTCCAAATTTGGAAGAAAGTGAGTTTGAAAATTATGGGATAAATGAAATTAAAGAAATGGTTGAAATATTCGGGTTAGATGGAAGCTTGTCAGTTCTACAATGGAGAGAACTAAAGTCTTTAATTCTATCTGAATTTAAAGTCACAATAAATTTCCTCCGCTTGTACAAGATTTTGTGCAGTGATTCAGTAGAACATTTAAGTGAAATGAAAAAAATTGTTAACATTCTGCATTGCATACCTGCAAGTACTGCTGAAGTTAAAAGGGTATGGAGTGGAATGAAGAATGCAGTGGATGAGCGTAGCTTATCGAGGACAAAAGAAACTTTGGAAGCTAGACTGAGAATAAAAAGAAATGGAAAGGAAATATCATTGTATAATTTAAATAATGCAGTTAATATGTGGTGGAAGAACTCTTTAGATTGTAGCTCCAGTAGGAGACAAGGTTTTGCTAAAAAATCTGTGAAAATGATTCATGCATTAAATTTAATTTATCCTATTTTATAAATGTTTTATTGTATTAACAATTATTCGTGTTGTACCTGTATTTATATTCGAGTTATTTGCACATAGGTTTGTATATGGTATAGTTCCTTTATCCTGTTCTTTGAGTTTTAAAGAAGATGCTTCATTTCACTTATTGTTAAAAAGTTAATATTTAATACATTTTTAAAAATTCACATTTTATGCACCTTTTATTTTTAATTTAAAGTTTGGCTATCATTTTTTGAGATTTGGCAACCAATTTGTGAGGTTCTGGTAGCCATTGGCTACCAATTCAAAATTTGAGTTTTGAGGTATATTGGAATTACTGAGACATAGTCTACCCAAAATGATGCTGATTTATTATCCATTGCTGGGTATAATTTGTTTAGACAAGATAGAGTAGGTAAAAGAGGTAGTTGGGTTTTATTTTATGTCAAAAACATTTTAACTTGCAATAAATTTGTAATTAATGATAAACCTAATGAGATTGATATGATTTGGCTGGAGTTGATGAGTAATAAGAGCAAAAAAATACGTTTAGGGAACATTTATAGGCCACCCAACTTAAGCCAGGGTCAAGATGAACAGATGATTAGTATTATTAGTGACTTTTTGCAAGGGGTCAGTCATAATGAGAGATTTTAATTTTCCAGGAATTGATTGAAATAATTTTTACCACAGTAATAGCAGAGAAGAGGAATTTTTGAAAGAAACTGGCGATTGTTTCTTTGATCAAATTGTAACTCAGAGTACTAGACAGGACGTGATTTTGGATCTAGTTTTCTGCGACATGGAAGATTCTGTTCAAGGATTATGTGTAGAGGAACACATTGGAGATAGTGATCACAACAGTAATAGGTTTGGGATTAAATTTGATATGCACAAAGTAGTAATTTTTAGGGTTGTGCCCAATTTCAGAAATATTGATTTTGTGGCACTTAGGCAGAGTTTGAAAGCAGTTTTTCTTCTGGATCGGACAATGGCGATGTGAATCTCTAGTGGGCAGAGTTTAAGAAAAATCTAGTAAAAACGGTTGGGGATCATGTTTCCTTTAGGAGAAATACAAATACAAATACAAAAGTGACGACCAGCAACAGGCTCTGGGCCCAGCTAGACTGGTCCTAGTCAATTTACAATCCCCAGTGAAGATCAGTGGCCCTCTTAAAACTGTCTACTCCTTTGCTCATTACCACCTCTTCCGGTAAGCTGTTCCAAGGTTCCACTACCCTGCTAAAATAATAATTTTTCCTAATATCCATGTTAGCCTGAGATATAAATAGCTTAAAACAATGACCCCTTGTCCTGTTTTCAGTGCTAAACTTTAGCCCCATAACATCTTTCGTTTTAATAAATTTAAACAGCTGAATCATGTCCCCTCGGTCTCTTCTTTGCTCAAGACTGTACATTTTTAGCCTTCTAATCCTGGAATCATAATCTAAGTGGGAAAGTCCACTTATTAGCCTTTTAGCCCGCCTTTGAACCCTTTCCAATACATTAATGTCTTTCTTAAGATAAGGAGACCAAAACTGAACAGCATACTCCAAATGGGGTCTTACCAAACTTCTATATAAGGGCAGAAGAACTTCTTTAGATTTATTTGAAATAGATCTATTGATAAACCCAAGCATCTTATTGGCTTTGTTGCTAGCAATGCTGCACTGTTGGCTAAACTTTAAATCCTGACTTATTAGGACCCCCAGATCAGTAACTTTGTCTGCCTGACTAATGACTGAACCTTGCAAATAATAACTTGTACACTTATTTCCATGCCCTAAATGTAGCACTTGACGTTTCCCAACATTAACAGTCATACCCCATTTATCAGCCCACTCCGTAATATGATCTAGATCCTCTTGCAGCTGATTTGCTTGTTCTTCATTTTCTACAGTCCCCATAACTTTGACATCATCAGCAAAACAATTCATGTTCCCAGAAATATTTTTGTGAATATCGTTCATAAAGACAATGAACAAAACAGGCCCTAACACTGATCCTTGAGGAACCCCGTTTAAGACCTCACTCCAATTAGAATAATTTCCCCTTACAACTACTCTTTGTTTCCTTCCAGTCAGCCAATTTTTTACCCAAATGAAAGTTTTCCCTCCTATTCCTATATCAGCTAATTTGCTAAGTAGAGCAACATGCGGTACCTTATCGAAAGCTTTTTGAAAATCAATGTAAACAACATCTACAGGCTTATTATTGTCCAAAGCCATGGTAACTTTGTCATAGAAATGTAATAAATTAGTTGCACAAGATTTACCTTTCCTGAAACCGTACTGAAAACTAGTCAATAGATTATTACTCTCTAGAAAATTTACTATCTTAATTTTCATCAATGTTTCAAAAATTTTGCAAACCACCGAAGTTAGACTCACAGGTCTATAATTTCCCGCACTCCCTTTAGACCCTTTCTTGAAGAGCGGTGTAATGTTAGCCAGTTTCCAGTCCTCTGGCACTGTCCCCGAATTATAAGAAGCATTGAAAATGTTTGCGATTACATCTGCTAATTCCTCTGCACATTCAACTAAAATTTTCGGATAAATATTATCTGGCCCCGGGGCCTTAGTCTCTTTAATTTTTTTCAAATGAAGTAAAACGTCATCCCTGGAAAATACAAAGTCCTCAAGCTGTACTATAGCTTGTGTCTTGTTGGTGTCAACTGTTGAGATACAGTTATCGTTAAAAACACTCGAAAAAAAGTTATTAAGAACATTAGCAATATTACTATCGTCCTGAATTAAAATTCCGTGCTCATCAACCAGTGGCCCAATATGACTATTTCGAACGTTCCCCGAATTAGCGTATGCAAAAAACCTCTTGGAATTCCTGTTTATGTTATCTGCCAGTCTTTGCTCCAACTCTCTTTTCTGAATCCGTACCAAATACTTAAATTTATGCCTTGCCTTACAATATTGGAGCCTATCTGCACTGTGACCTGTTTCTCTAAACCTATTAAAAGCAGCTTGCTTGTAATTTAGAGCGTCTTTAGTTTCCCTGGAGAACCACATTGGCCAAATTTTAGTGTTGACACCCTTTCTCCTAAAAGGAACATGATCCCTAACCGTATTCGCTAGATTTTCCTTAAACTCTGCCCACTGAAGATTCACATCGCTATTGTCCAATCCAGAAGAAAAAACTGCTTTCAAACTCTGCCGAAGTGCCACAAAGTCAGTATTTCTGAAATTGGGCACAAACCTAAAATTCTCTACTTTGTGCATATCAAATTTAATCCCAAACCTAATACTGTTGTGGTCACTATCTCCAATGTGTTCCCCTACACATAACCCCTGAACAGAGCCTTCCATGTCGCAGAAAACTAGATCTAAAATCGCGTCCTGTCGAGTACCCTGAGTTACAATTTGATCTAAGAAACAGTCACCAATTACTTTCAAAAAATCCTCTTCTCTGCTATTACTATGGTAAAAATTATTCCAATCAATTCCTGGAAAATTAAAATCTCCCATTATGATGACTGACCCCTTGCTAGAAATGTCACTAATAATACTAAACATCTGTTCGTCTCGACCCTGGCTTAAGTTGGGTGGCCTATAAATATTCCCCAAACGTAGTTTTTTGCCCCTATTACTAATCAACTCCAGCCAAATCATATCAATCTCATTAGGTTTATCATTAATTACCAATTCGTTGCAAATTAAAGTGTCTCTGACATAAAATAAAACCCCACCACCTCTTTTACCTACTCTATCTTGTCTAAACAAATTATACCCAGCAATAGATAATAAATCATCATCACTTTCGGTAGCCCATGTCTTGGTAACTCCAATAATATCCAACCTCTCGTCTATAATTATGCTTTTCAATTCTTCCATCTTGTTCCTAATACTACGAGCATTTGTATAAAAAACCTTAAGTAAGCCCATCTTACTTTTATTTAATGCTGCACGATTGTTTGAATCCCAAGTGTTAAAATCTTTTCTCTTATTAGCCACCCTATTTCCGTTTCTACTAAAATCCCGAAAGGGTGTCAACACAAAAATTTGGCCAATGTGGTTTTCCAGGTAAACTAAAGACGCTCTAAATTACAAGCAACCCGCTTTTCACAGGTTTAAAGAAATTGATCACTGTGCAGATAGGCTCCAATATCGTAAGGCAAGGCATAAATTTAAGTATTTGGTACGGATTCAGAAAAGAGAGTTGGAGCAAAGACTGACAGATACCATACAGGAATCCCAAGAGGTTTTTGGCATACGCTAAAGTTCGAAATAATCATATTGGGCCACTGGTTGATGAGTACAGAATTTTAATTCAGGAAGATAGTGATATTGCTAATGTTCTTAATAAGGTTTCTTTGCGTGTTTTTAACGACAACTGTATATCTCAACAGTTGACACCTGCAAGACACAAGCTGTATTACAGCTTGAGGACTTTGTATTTCCAGGAATGACGTTTTACTTCATTTGAAAAAAATAATCAGACTTTAGACTCTGGGACCAGATAATATTTATCCAAAAATTTTAGTTGAATGTGCAGGGAAATTAGCAGATGTAATTGTAAATATTTTCAATGCTTCTAATAACTCGGGGATAGTGCCAGAGGATTGGAAGCTGGCTAACATTACACTGCTCTTCAAGGAAGGGTCTAAAGGGAGTGCGGGAAATTATGGACCTGTGAGTCCAACTTCAGTGGTTTGTAAAATTTTTGAAACATTGATAAAAATTAAGATAGTAAATTTTCTAGAGACTAATAATCTATTGACTAGTTTTCAGTACGGTTTCGGGAAAGTTAAATCTTGTGCAACTCATTTATTACATTTCTATGATAAAGTTACCATGTCTTTGGACAATAAGAAGCCTGTAGATTTTGTTTACATTGATTTTCAAAAAGCTTTCGATAAGATACCGCATGTTGCTCTACTTAGCAAATTTGCTGATCTAGGAATAGGAGGGAAAACTTTCATTTGGGTAAAAAACTGGCTGACCGGAAGGAAACAAAGGGTAGTTGTAAGGGGAAATTATTCTAATTGGAGTGAGGTTTTAAGCGGCGTTCCTCAATTATCAGTGTTAGGGCCTATTTTGTTCATTGTTTTTATGAACGATATTCCTAAAAATATTTCTGGGAACATGAATTGTTTTGCTGATGATGTAAAAGTTATGGGGACTGTAGATAATGAAGAACAAGCAAAACAGCTGCAAGAGGATCTAGAACATATTACGGAGTGGGCTGATAAATGGGGTATGGCTGTTAATGTTGGGAAATGTCAAGTGCTACATTTAGGGCATGGAAATAAGTGTACAAGTTATTATTTGCAAGGTTCAGTCATTAGTCAGGCAGACAAAGTTACTGATCTGGGGGTCTTAATAAGTCAGGATTTAAAGTTTAGCCAACAGTGCAGCATTGCTAGTAACAAGGCCAATAAGATGCTTGGGTTTATCAATAAATCTATTTCAAACAAATCTAAAGAAGTTCTTCGGCCCTTATATAGAAGTTTGGGAAGACCTCATTTGGAGTATGCTGTTCAGTTTTGGTCTCGTCTTAAGAAAGATATTAATGCATTGGAAAGGGTTCAAAGGCGGGCTACAAGGCTAATAAATGGACTTTCTCATTTAGACTACGATTCTAGGCTTAGATTGCTAAAAATGTACCCTCTTGAGCAAACAAAAGAACGAGGGGACATGATGCAGTTGTTGAAATTTATTAAAATGAAAGATGTTACAGGGCTGAAGTTTAGCACCGAAAACAGGACAAGGGGTCATTGTTTTAAGCTATTTAAACCTCAGGCTAACGTGAATATTAGGAAACATTATTTTAGCAGGGTAGTGGAACCTTGGAACAGCTTACTGGAAGAGGTGGTAATGAGCAAGGGAGTAGATAGGTTTAAGAGGGCCATTGATCTTCACTGGGGATTGTAAATTGACTAGGACCAGTCTAGCTGGGCCCAGAGCCTGTTGCTGGTCGTCAGTTTTATATTTGTATATCAATCATCATTTCTTAAAAAGAAGAAAAAAACATATGCCAACTCACTGTAAATATTCGCAACAAAAAATTACTTTTATCATGGTTAATTTGTTAAATAAAGGATTTAAATCAGCATTTATATTAATGTTGAAACATTTTAAATTTCTCAAAAATACCCTTAAAATATCCAAATTTGAGAAATATTTTTCATACGTCAAACTATCTTTAAATAAGTTTGTTCAAAACATATCTCCCTGTTAGTCCAAGATTTATATCTTCCTTTCAATTTTCCGCATAGGAACTTATGTTTTATTTTTGAACCATGGGGGAAAAAGGGAATGATGCACCTTCCCAAAATGTTTTGAACAAATAGGGTTTTTTTCAATGGGGGGGGAGGGACAGTGGCGGATACAGCCGGCGGGCAACCGGGCATTTGCCTGGTGGGCCGTTCATGTTTGGGCCGCTCAGTTGCCCTGTCTACAAACAACAAAATGTAAATACCGCTACGCCGAGGGGGATGGTACACCACTTCAGTTTTTCAGAAATGAGGCCGAAAATTTCATTTTAGTAATGCAATAAAAAACAGGAAAACGTTGGCAGTATTAAAAAGTTAAAATACTTTTGCCCAATTGTCAGTTTCAGTTGCGAATGACAATTCACATTTACTTTACTTATGAATGACAATTAACAATTGTTATGAATTGTATTTCATAACAACTGCAATGAAAGTGACATTTTTCAATAAATTTTTAACATAAAATGCAATCTTAAAATACAATTTAGAGCATCCAAAATACTATATTATTAAGACGATTCAAGTAAAGACCTCCGAAATGTGCGTTTCTAACACTTTTTACGAAAAAAAAAATTCAGTATCCCTCGAAGGGTTCAAATCCACAGTTTAAGACCCTTAGAGACTCTTAGTTAAGACAGTTAAATTTGAAAGTGATTACATTAAAAAAAATAATAAAAACATGGATCTCAGGGCTCGCCGACAAACCTACCCTTTCTACCATTCACCTTTCCTGTTTTTTTAATAAAAAATATCATCCTGAAAATCAGAGTTCAAGTGGAAAAAAATACACAGGCCCCCGAAATATGGTTTATCTAGGAGAAAAATTAAAATACAGCGAGAGAGATTGAAAATATTGAAATAAATAGTCACGCCAGTGTTCTAAGTGTTTGAATGTGAAACAAAACTTTATCAAGAGGTGAAGAAGATTATGAAATTAAAATAAAATGTAGAGTGGAAAAGAAGGCCTAAGATCATTAAGGTTATTTAAGATCACCAAAGCATCAGGTCAGTTCAAAAAAAGTTCTTTTTTACCTGCGGCCGCAGATGACTTGCATTTCAAGCAAATTCAAAATTTTACTACGGAAAATTTAAGTCTAAATGATTTTGAAAGAGAAAACTGTAGGATGGTGATTCTTTTTTAACAGTAATTAAAATAAATATATAAATAAAGATTGGGACGTAGCCAAAAGGGGGGAGGAGAGGGATCCAAAAGCTTATATTTTCCTTTTTTAGTCACCACAGCTAGCCTAAAGTGCGTTTTTAAAACTTTGCTTTTTAGGAATTCTCGGAAAAACATCCTTAACGTTATAAAAGATCGCCCACAACAGCGTAATTGGGATTTCAGCTTCGAAAAACTTCGAGGAGAGCGTTTCCGGTGCAACCTACCTTGAAACTTCCCCTCCTTATCATTGAACAGCGTCAGAAATCAGGGTCGAAAAAACTTCGGAAACCTCTTGAACATTTTCCCATAACATCATCGAAGATTGAAGCTCAAAAAAGGCAATTTTAGACAATTTAAAAAAAAAAAAAAAAAGAGAACCTCTGAATTTCCCTTTCCTCAAAACAACATCATGGAAGAAGAGTTTTTGACCTATTCCCTAAAATTAAATTAAAACCTCAAATTAGATCCAGACACCAAACAATTTTTGTAACTGGCCATAATCATTTCCCTATCTACGTACTTCGTTTCTCACTTTCAGATTCTGTATCAAGTAAAAGTTCATGTCATGGTGTCATGGACTCCCAGGTACACACCCAGACCTTTATATCTTCCACTAACCTCATCTTTTCACATTAAATATAACCCCTTTCTTTTTCCTTCCGAAAATCTTCGCACAGCTTTCTTTCATCCTCATGAGAATAAATTAATACACACCCTCTTTTCATTCTTATCCAAAGGGGGGTTATCTTGTTTATGTATATGCATAACAAAACCAAAGTACCGTCTACAGTTGCGTTGCTAGGATTTAGTTTCGAAAGTTTACCATCGATCTTCTCTTTTTATTAACGTTACAAAAGATATTTAAAACACCGTTTCCGAATCTACAGCATCGAAAAATTTGAAGGAAAGCTCCCGCCGCCCCCCCCCCTCCTCCCCTCGTCATCATCAGTAAAGCATGTCAGAAATCTCGGTTTTAATGGTTCAATTTTAGAAAAAAAATAGGGAGAGCCCCACCATTACTCCTCCTTCTAAAACCATAAGAGGTCAGTTAAAGTTTCGTTTTTGGAACTTAACTTTTGAACACCTTTCTATACCCTAGTTTTTATCAAAGAAAGCTTAGAACCCAGTTTTTAAGACTTGATTTTAAGCAAATTCTTGGTGGATGCTGCTCGAATCTCTCCTTTCACTAACATCGCTCAAAATCTTCTAAAACCGCGTTTTCAGAGCTAAGATTTTGAAAATTTCCTGGACGCCATCTTCCTAACATAATTAAGAATAATACAAAAATCCAATTTTAGAGTTTCACTTCTAAAAATTTGCCAGAGAACTGCCTTTGAACTTCCGCTCTCCCTACATCACCAGAGATCATCTAAAATTGCGTTTTTAAGACTACAATTTTAAAAAATTTCCCCGGACCCCTTATTTCTGTTCTAATGTTAAACTTAAAAATTAGATTAATATTGCTATTATTTAATGTAATGACTCCCATAAGCAAGAAAATAAATCGACTCTCTTCCTCTCTGTGTATTGCTGCATGTGTTTGACAAAATTCAGGGGTCAACCCGCCTCCCTTATAACCTTTCTATTCTAACAAAAGTTATGTTAGAAGTTATTATTACGGAAATAATCAATAAAGCTCCAATCATTTAAAAATATTTAAATAGTTTATTTACCCCCCCCCCCCCCTTTATTTCTACAAACCAAGATTTAGCTTATCTTGTATCAATTGTTCACCATTAAAACACAGAAAGGATCCGTTCCGTTAATTTTTTTTTTGAAAAAGTATTTTAAGAATGATTTCTTCATATTTAAGGGATATCGTTTCCCAATTGTTTGGTAAAAATTATTATTTTAAGAGCTATGGGGCCGCGACATCCTTTATGCCAGGGCCGACTTCTTGAACCAATCCGCCACTGGGGAGGGATCAGACAGACCATCAGACACACATTTCCCCATCCCGTTACCTTACTTTAAAAAGTATTACTTTGCAGTGTTCATTAACTTGGTTATTTTTATTTATTTGACTATTTCTTTTTAAGAATTTTTTTACAACAGACTAAGCATTTTGTTCTTTCTGAAAACTATTTATGGAAAGTAGACTAAAAAGAAGCTAATAGCAAACTATTTTATAAAATAATGCAAACTTTACCAGGTTGGCAAAATTAGGTTGCAGGATTGGCAGTGTCTCACTTTTTTCGCATTTTATAAAGTTTATAAGAAAAACAGGAAAAATACCACTGCCAATATTTTTTTTAAAAATGAATTCTTGGGTAAATCTGCAAAAAAAAATTACTGACTTTACAGACTAAATTTTTTTAAAAAAACGGACAAATACTGAACAAGATGAAGAATATACTTGTATTGACTTTTACTGACTTGTTTTATGCCCTGATTCATTCACATTTCAGCAAGATTCGGCACCTGCCCACAAAGCAAAGGTTGTTCAACAATGGTGCAAACAGAATTGTTTATCCTTTATTTCCATAGAAGAATGACCTGCATCCAGTCCTGATCCCAATCTACTGAATTATTGCATATGGGGATTTGAAAAACCTAAAACCGATGTGCACATTTAAATTTAAAAATTTACTACGAAAGATATGGAATGAAATTCCATTCTCTGTAGTACATGCCGCTGCAGAAGTCTTTCCAAAAAGATTGTCATCTGTGGTTACAGTTAAAGGTGCGAGAATAGAAACCATTACTTAAACATTGATCAACAATGATGTTATTTTTATTTAACATTTATTTTATCATTATAGAAAAACTTGTATTACAGTAATAAATTTTTTTTGGACCGTCAGTTATTTGTGAGCACCCTGTACATGAACTTTAAGTGTATCTATACGGGAAGTTCTGTAAGAACAATGAGGACAACTATAAGGTTTTTCACCACTATGTAATGCTGAATGTCTTGCAAGATTGTTTTTCCGCAAAGTTTGATATTCACAAAAATGACAAGCAAATATTTTTTTTCTGCCGTGAGTTGTTTTAACAATTTTAGGAAACAATTTCTCATTCAAATTCTTCTCATGAGCAAAACAAGAGTATGCCCTTCCAGTAACTTCTCCGGGATCTTTACTTTTGATTTCCTGGAAATTTCCAGAGAAACCTTTTACAGATGAAATGTAGTCGTTTTCTGAATCTACAATAAAGAAAATGGGTTATGAGACTCACTCACAATTATACTCACAAAGAACAAATTTACCTTGAAAAAAAATAAATAAATAAAAACCACAAAAGTAATACCAAGAATATGTGACATTTTATGTGATATAAAGCATCCATTCTCTCCCCCCCCCCCAATAAAACAAACAATAAAAATAAATTACAAAAATAAAGCATATAAGCAATTACTAAAGGCTTTTAACTCAGATTTTTGCTTTAAAGTTTTTAGCTCTTTAGGAACTTCAAGAGAAAAGAAAAAGTTTTGGCTGTATCAATAATATTCATCAATAATATTTACCAAAAAATTAATGCTACTAATTGTTCTAACTTTTCAGATATTATCTTCAGGAAGGTTCTAAATTAGGCTTTTTGAAACCAACTTCTGATATTTTTTATTTCAGATATCTTTGATGGTTTTTGAACAGAAGTGTCTCTCACCTTTATGAATTTTATTACATGAAGTTTACCTATATGAATGAAGTTACATTTTGTTTCATGGATCAAAACCACTGCAAAAAGCATTATTTGCTATGTATCTATCACATAACTTAGTTTTACTCTATTATAAAAAAAAAAAACAAAGTGAGAACTGTGTTATTTTATTGAAAAATTACAGTTGAGCCAGTTATTGAACAAAATTAATCATGTTCGTATTACAAATGGAACCAAACCAACAGTTACAGTTCTGCAGAAACCAGCATACATATTGATATTCAGAAAGAAAACTTAAATACAACAATAAACTTAGAATCCACATAAAAAATTTTCAGCAACAAAGTTAATGAAACAAAAAGAAAAAGAAACTCAAAAGCTTTAATATGTTTCTGATGAATCTGGTTGCAATTTCAATCGCAACAATCATTCTTTTAGACATGAAGTAATCGATAAGGTTTGGAGGATACTTTTTAGAATTCCTTTGCTTCATATACTACACTCCTGTTTGTGAAAATTTCAACACCATGAAGGAAGCATCATAGTTGAATGAAATCTAATACACAGTTGAGTAGTAATAATACAAATAAATGATTACATTTTCAAACCAAACAAACAATAAAGAGAGATAGAAATTAATATTTTGTGTGGCCACCACGTGCCGCAATGAGAGCTGCTACACGACTCAGCATGGAGTGAAACAAAGTTTGAATATCTGCTTGCGGAAGAGTATTCCATATTGTTTGTATGTGCAACCAAAGTTCATCTGTCGAAGCAACAGGACGAGGATCACGAGCGAGACGCCACCTAACGAACTCCCATACATGTTCAATCGGGGACATAGCTAGGGAATATGCAGGCCAAAGGAGAAGCTGTACCTGCTGCGAATCAAGGTAGGATTTGACAGTCGTGGCGACATGTGGACGTGCATTATCCTGCTGGAACAAGGGTGCCCATACGCAAAATTTTAAGGGGGAGGCTCAAAAATTTTCCCCATGGTTTAGCAGAATATTTTCTCCATGGAAACCGATTTCAGTACAGATTAGAGACATTAAAATTTGACATTTTTAATAACTTATTCATTAATGGCTGGAAAAGAAATTTTTATACATTTTTGCAAAGAAAAAGCACTAAAAGTAAGGAAATTCTCATTTCTAAGGAGAGGCTCAAGCCCCCCTACAGCCCCTGGCAATCCTTGTAGGAAAGGAATAGCTTGGGGGCTGTAAAACTTCGTTTATGTAATGGGTACTATTCAAATTGCCCACAATTCATAGCAATTGTAATCGTTCATGATATGCTATGGCACCCCAAACCATAACTCCGGGTGTTTGTCCACTGTGGCATTTGATAATGCACCCCAGAATGTGCCGTTCACCGGCACAGCGCCTGACATGAATTCGACCATCATGGTGCCACAAATTGAAGCGGGACTCATCAGAAAAGACGACCAGCTGCCAATCAGCACACCAGCTCCTATGCACATTGGCCCATTGTAGCAGCAGGTGGCGATGGTTTTGTGCGAGAGGAATTCTGTATAAAGGAATCCTGGTGCGCAGCCCACGCTGCAGCAGACGTCTCCGAATTGATGAAGCACACAATGAAACACCTGTAGCTGTTCACCACTGTGCTGCCAATTATCTAGAAGAAGCTGTGTGGTCTGTCAGTGCCATACGCACCATGTGTCTGTCATCGCGAGCTGACATCACATTTTGGGGTCCTCTCCTGGATTTCCGAGCTGTCCGACCCTCGTCCGTTCACTGCTTCCAAACACATATGATTGTGCTGCTGTTACGCTGCACACGAGAGGCTCCTGCATGATAAGACAATCCAGCTTCACGAAGGCTGACGATTCTGTCCCGTTCAAACTCCGAAATTTGCTCAAATTTCACTTTCTTTCGTCGAAGAGGAATAGCAAAGATTCAGTTAACGTTTACTCTAGCATATAACCACCGATAATCATACATGCCTCGCTACAGCCTTCTATTTATATTCGGTTCGATCCACCGTTCAGAGGGCGCTGTTCAGCATACGTATGCGCTACCAGTCTGCAATTCTAATTATTTGCATATCATGCCCTACTTTACATTTCCTGCAATTTTCAGCTCATTCGCGTAAGTCCTTCGTGGTGTTGCAATTTTCACAAACAGAAGTGTAATTGGAATTTCCTAAACCTTCATTTTGGCAACAGGTTTAGGTTGGGGTGATTTTCTTAAAATTTATATGCTTAAGATTCTCAATCTGACTTAAATTTAAAACAAATTGCTTGGCTATGACAGAATAGTAATGACTTGCACTGCTTATTCAGCCTTCAATTAAAAAACTTTTTTCAAATCAGAGGAAAAAAAACCATCATGGAACAAAAAAATGGTGCATAATTTTTGCTTCAGTTTTCTAAAAGAATATTAAGCGCAAGAGCTGTCTTACTGAACTGTCCAGCACTCCAGGATAAAAGTAAACCAGAATCCAAAACTCTAAAAAATATTAGGCACATAAAATTTAGTCAGAACAGGCTCTGTTTTTAGGCTTTGTCCTAACAGTAAGATGCCTGGAAAGAATATAGGTGTATTCTAATTTCAGGAAAAAGGAACAGAGGCAGCAAAGCGTCTTACCCAATAATTCAACTTCTTGCTGCTACAGGCATGAATGTTTCCAGAGGGAGCAAGAAAGAGCAGCTGTCCTTCTTGCTCCCAAAATAAAAAATCAAATGATTGAGCAGAGCTTTCTCAGCCCTGCTCAAAAAGCACTATGGAGGACTCATGTAGGTAAGAAGTAGGAGTCTGGGCACATACGTCAAATTTTCTTTCTTTAATATTTTTATTTCAACTAGCTGATCGAAAAATTTATTGAACAGTTTGATTTTCCACCCTAAATTTCACTAAATATGTCTTATTTTCCTAGAGTTCTTTCAATGTTCAATTCATTAACTTTTTCTACATTAACCAAACAATGTGAAGTGGACTAACATCCTCCTTGCTGTGGTGCGATTAGCATACACTTGCACAGTTTTTCTTAATACTTTCGTAGAAATTATGTACAGTGAATTGATTTGAGGGTTTTTTTTCAAATAAACTCTAAAAAGAAATTAACATTTGTCACCTAGCTAAACTGAAATTTGACACATTTTCTCTTATGCTTAATTTAATTGAAAATGCAACTAATAACAAAAAACGCTTTTTTTAGCCCCTCCTTTCAAAAAAAAAAAAAACATTGAGCATGGTTCATCAGATAATTAAACAAAAGCATCTTTTCTGTCAGCAGATGTTTCTCATACACTAGAATACCTTTATAAGGCCGATCTATATAATGCAATTCTCTATAAACCGCGCAACTTTTCAGAAGTAAACAATAGATTTTTAAGTTTAAGAAGTCCCTCTGTTTTGCTTTGCAAACATAAAAATTGTTAAGCAAATTAAATTTTAAAACAGTTTTCGTCTTTCCATCTTAAATCAAAGCTTTTAAAAGAAAATTAGTATTCATAGCAAAAAGAAAGTATCAGGTGGCTCTTGAAAATGCACCTCTTATGCAAACCATGAAGGCTAGGAGAAATGCAGAATAATTCACTTTCTTTTGCTTGTAAAACATATTTTATTGTGAATGACTATTAGTGCTTTAATACTCATTGTAGATAAAAACTCATTCTGAAGTGCTAATATATAGATATATTCTGAACATTAGTTTCAAAATTTGTGAAATGATCTGTGTAAGGCAAAAACCTGTATAACGCAAAAGCTCTGATCCTAATGTGTACATTATAAAAGTCTTCTACTGTAATTGTTATCAAGGACGGATACCAGGAGGGCAGGATCGCCCATCCCTTGAGGGACCATGCACTGGATATTTTTTGGAATTGAAGTCCTAAAATGCAAGTGTACGCTCTATTTGATGATGTTAAGAAAAAGAATAAAGTTAGAACCTTTCCTCCAGAAACCTTGTCAGTATTGAAGTTTCAAAGCAGTTTTAGATGATCTTTGGAGATATTAAAAGAAGTGTAGAATACCTATCTCCCCCCCCCCCGAGCATTTTGCAAAATGTAAGTCATAAAGACAGGATTATAGACACCTAAAGTGATGTTAGGGGAAAGAATGGGTTCAGCAACAATCTTGTAATTTTTCGAAACGGAAGTTTCAAAAAGCACAATTTAAGGCGACCTTCGATAATGTTGGGGGAGGGAATTCGAAACAATCCTCTGGAATTATTACAAAAATGAAGTTCTTAAATGCAATTTTCGTATTCCTCTTTCAACAGAAAAGGAAAAGAGTAGTTTTAGGAACCTCCTTCGCAAAATCTCTATATTTTAGTCTGTTTCAGATAAAAATCCTGTGGCACGCTCCTTTCCCCCAACATGTATAAACCATATATGCAGTAAGAGGTCAGTTAAAAAATCAACCGCCCCCTCCTTGGAAACTTTCTTGATCCGTCTTTGATTGTTATTTAAAGTGATTCAGTACGTGAAGCTTCAGATGGTGTGAATAGGCACTCGCATAGCTACAAATGTGGCACCTGTAAGGTTTTTCACCAGTATGGAGTCTTAAGTGTCGGGTAAAGTTGCTTCTCTGATTGGTGCGATATCCACATATATCACAAGCAAATGACTTCTCATCGGAGTGAGTTCTTTGATGAGCTATGAAATAGTCTCTTCTGTTGAAGTTCTTTCCACAAACAGGGCAGCTGTACAATCCTTTGATTATTGAGCTTGAACAGAATTCTTCCTCAATCTCATCTGTAAAATATGCATCAGATGAAATACGATTTTCCTCCAATTCTGTGAAAATATGTTAAAATTTTATACATCGATTATGAAATGATTATCATCTGTTCAATGCTTATGACTGAATACATCAACAAATTATATTTGCAAAGTATTTTTTCTTTCATAATAAAGGGCTCACACACAGTCACAAGAGCTCAGCTACAATACTTCCTTTTAATTTTGAATGAAATTCTACATACTAGATGGAATTTAGGTCCTTTACATATAAAAGAAGATTTTAAAGATGTCATGAGGCTTTTACACTTTTTTTTTTGCTCAGAAATTAAGTTTCGTTGAAACTATGAAATGACATTTAAACCTTTTGGAAAAAAATCAAGATGAGGAAAAAAAAATAATGTACGAAATGCGAATAATAATACAGTAGAATGTCTTTATATTGCGAACCTATAAGATGCAATTTTCTATAAAACGTACAACTTCTCAGAACTAAGTAAAAAGTTTTCGAGTTAAATACTCTACTTTGTCTTGTAACTATAACAATTATTTCAAATAAAATTTTTTAACAGTTTTTCATCTTCCCATCTTAATTCAAAGGTTTTAAATGATAATTAGTGTTTACGGTACCGGATGGTTCTTGAAAATGCAGATGTTATGCAAACCATGAAGCAAGCAAAAGTGCACAATGCACTTTCTTTTAATTATCAAAGATATTTATTTGTGAATGATAATATCTGTATTAAATTGCATAACTTGAACCATAACACTTATCGTAATAAAAACTTATTCTAATGGGCAAATTTGAATATTATTTCATAAATTTTTGAAATGACCCAAAAACAAAACCTCTGGTCCCATGGTCAGCATTATATTGGTCTTCTACGATTATATGAAAATAAAGAAAGATTTTAAAGCTTTGACAGCTCCCTCTGAAACAACGTTGATATCTGAAAAAGCAGTTCTGTTCCTTCTTATTTTTTACAAATACAAATGTGAGGACCAGCAACAGGCTCTGGGCCCAGCTAGGCTGGTCCTAGTCAATTAATTAGTCCCCAATGAAGATCAATGGCCCTCTTAAAGCTATCCACTCCCTTGCTCATTACCGCCTCTTCCGGTAAGCTATTCCAAGTGCCCACGACCCTGCTAAAGTAGTAGTTTTTCCTGATTTCCAAGTTAGCCTGACATTTAAATAGCTTAAAACAATGACCCTTTGTCCTGCTTTCCCCGCAAAAATTTAATCCATTTACATCTTTCACTTTGATAAATTTAAATAACTGAATCATGTCCCCTCTGACTCTCCTTTGCTCCAGGCTATACATGTTAAGCCTATTAAGTCTGGTATCATAATCAAAATCTGAGAGTCCCCTTACTAATTTAGTTACCCTTCTTTAAACCCTTTCCAATACAAAAATATCTTTCTTCAGATAAGGCGACCAAAACTGAACAGCATACTCCAAATGAGGTCTTACTAAACTCCTATATAAAGGCAGAAGAACTTTCTTAGATTTGTTTGAAACAGATCTATTGATAAACCCAAGCATTTTGTTGGCTTTGTTACTAGCAATACTGCACTGTTGACTAAACTTGAAGTCCTGATTTATAAAGATACCCAGATCCATAACATTTTCTGCCTGATTTACGACTGAACCCTGTAAACGATATCTCATACGCTTATTTCCATGACCTAAGTGTAGCACTTGACATTTCCCTACATTAACTGCCAAACCCCATTTATCTGCCCACTTGGTAATATGATCTAAATCCTCTTGCAGCTGTTTTACTTGTTCTTCATTTTCGACAATCCCCATAACTTTTACATCATCAGCAAAACAATTCATGCTTCCAGAAATATTTTCATTGATGTCATTCATAAATATAATAAACAAAAGAGGACCTAAAACTGATCCCTGAGGAACCCCACTTAAAACATCACTCCAATTAGAATGATTTCCTCTCACAACTACTCTTTGCTTCCTACCAGTGAGCCAATTTCTAACCCAAAGTAAAGTTTTTCCTCCTATTCCTATGTCAGCTAACTTGATGAGAAGAGCAACATGCGGTACCTTGTCAAAAGCTTTTTGAAAATTAATATAAACAACATCCACACATTTTTTGTTATCTAAAGCTGAGGTAACCTTGTCGTAGAAATGCAATAAATTAGTAGTACAGGATTTACCTTTCCTGAAACCATACTGCAAGCTAGTCAACAGACTATTAGTCTCTAAGAACTTCATAATCTTAATTTTGATCAAAGTTTCGAAAATCTTACAAATCACCGAAGTCAAACTTACAGGTCTATAATTCCCAGCAATACCTTTAGGCCCCTTCTTGAAGAATGGCGTTATGTTAGCCAGCTTCCAGTCCTCTGGCACTGTCCCCGAGTTATAAGAAGCATTGAAAATATTCAAAATAACATCCACTAATTCCTCTGCACATTCAACTAAAATTTTTGGATAAATATTATCTGGTCCCGGAGCTTTAGTTGCTTTAATCTTTTTCAAATGAAATAAAACCTCCTCCCTGGAAAATACAAAATCCTCAAGCTGTATAATAGCTTGTGTCTTGTTAGTGTCAACTGTTGAGATACAGTTATCGTTAAACACACTGGAAAAAAAGTTATTTAGAACATTTGCAATATCCCTATTGTTTTGGATTAAATTTTCATACTCATCAACCAAAGGCCCAATTTGACTGTTTCGAGCTTTCCCAGAATTAGCGTAAGCAAAAAACCTCTTAGGGTTCCCATCAATGTCATCTGCCAGCCTTTGCTCCAATTCCCTTTTCTGAATCCGTACCAAATACTTAAAATTTCGCCTTGCCTTACCATATTGGAGCCTCTCCGCACTCTGACCAGTTCCTTTAAACTGACGAAAAGTGGCTTGCTTATAATTGAGAGCTTCTTTAGTCTCTCTGGAGAACCACATGGGCCAAATTTTGGTACTAACACCTTTTCTCCTAAATGGAACATAGTTCCCAACCGTTTTAGCAAGTTTAACCTTAAATTCCGTCCACTATTTTTCAATCCTGACGAAAAAACTTCTTTCAAGCTCTGTCTAAGAGTAACAAAATCTGTGTTTCTGAAATTGGGCACAAACCTAAAATTATCATCTTTGCACACTTCAAATTTAACCCGGAACCTAATGCTGTTATGATCACTATCTCCAATATGCTCCCCTACACACAACCCCTGAACAAAACTACCTATGTCACAACAAACTAGATCCAAAATCGCCTCCTCTCGAGTTCCCTGAGTTACAACTTGATCTAAGAAACAGTCACCAATTACTTTTAAAAATTCCTCTTCTTTGCCATTACCAGGATAAAAATTATTCCAATCAATACCCGGAAAATTGAAATCCCCCATTATGATAACGGATCCCTTATTGGACATGTCACTAATAATACGGTACATCTGTTCATCTTGTTTGAATTAGGTGGCCTATAAATGCTTCCAAAGCGTAGCTTTTTGCCCTTACTGCTCATCTTCTCCAGCCAAACCATATCAATATCAGTAGGCTTATCATTTATGACCAATTCATTGCAAATAAAATTCTCTAACATAAAATAAAACCCCACCACCTCTTTTACCTACCCTTCCTGTCTGAACAAATTATACCCAGCAATATGTAATAACTCTGCATCAGATTCGGTAGCCCATGTCTCTGTAATTCCAATAACATCCAACTTCTCATCCATAACTATGCTTTTCAATTCATCCATCTTGTTCCTAATACTGCGAGCATTGGTATAGAAAACTTTAAGCATGCCTAAGTTGCTTTTATTTAACACCCTGAAATTTCCTAAATTACAATTGTTAACATTACTACTCTTGTTCGTCACTTTATTTCCATTTCTAGCAATACCCAAAAAAAAAAATTCATTCTCTCGATACCTGATGCTTGAACCATGCCCCCCCATTCCAACTTAGTTTTTTGACTCCAATGCTCTTAAAATTAATCCACTAACCATTTTGACCCCTGTAGAGCTCACATGCAGGCCATCCTTAGCAATCCAATCCCGTTTACAATGACTCCATACATCAATGAACCTGATACTGCGCTTTTCGCAAAATGACTTCAGTAGCAAGTTTATACACCTCGCACGTTGATTTAGCCAGCTCCTATGCACTCCATACCTGGGAAGCAAACCAACCACTTGGACATTCGTCGAAAAGCTGGTTGCTTTATCCAATAGGGATTTCCATTCTCTAGAAAACTCCTCATACCCTTAGTTTCCCAATCTAACTCCTCATTTGAAACTTCCCCCTGAATCTCTGGAACATTTATACCCTCTACAACTGGCCTACACCCTAATGCTAACTGGGCTTCCAAAACTAGCATCTTAAGTCTTAAGTCTGAGAGTTCAGCACATTTAGTGCAAATATAATCCTCCTCAAAAACAAACTCATTTTCCCCCTTATACAGGCAGAACATATGACATAAATCACAAGAGATCCACCTGTCCCCCTTCCCACTCTTTACCTCTTTCATAATGCATATAACACCCATTTCTACTCAGTGAATATGTTCCAAAAGGCAAAACAGAAAGATAAAAATGCAAAAAAAAAAAAAAAAAAAACACAGAATAAATACTAAAAACAGCAGTAAATAAACAGAGTTGCTACACCCAATAAAGCACACAAGATCAAAAACCTGGAGATCACCACATGTTAGGCTTAGCTCTAAAAAATGCAAAAACACTTCAAGAATACAATAACAGCAAAAATGAGCCCCCAAAACACAATAAAACTAAATTACATGATAAAGTGCAGTAAAAAAACCTAAAACTAGACAGTAATAATGAAAAATTATAGTAAGAAAACACTTATCAAATTAGCAGCAATAACACTCCCTGCATCACAGGCGCTCTCTCACTTTAAGGCCCCCCTTACTTTAAGCATTGCATTTAAGAAATATTTCTGAGGCAAAAATAGATGCTTGCTTTTTTGCAAAAAGTTTTAGTTCTGCATTTACTTGCAATAGATTTTACCTCACATTTGAGATTACTACAGTAAATTTTTCATTGCAAACAATATTTTTAAATTATTACAGGTTATATTCAAGCATAAATCCAGCTTTTACTGTCGGAGAGGCTCATTAGTAAAATATGACCACACAAATTGAAAGAGAAGTGTAGTGTTCTGGCACAAATAGAGGGCTTGGGGGAGGATCTAATCTGTGTTTGGTTAAAATTAAACAATGAGGACAGTCATTAAAAATGATGCTACAAATAATGATATTTTAAAAAAATATAAGCCATATATATATTTATTTATTTATTTAGTACACTATCAACAGTGGCGTCATTACGGGGGTGACGGTCCGCCCCAGGTGTCACAAGGCTGGCGGGTGACACCCTAAGTGTAATTGCAAGTTTTTAAAAAATATGAAGCTAAAATGCATTTTTGAGACTTCAATTTTGAAAATTTTCCGGGGGGGGCCATAAACCCCTGGACTTCCCACTTACATCTATTTATTGTACATTAGCCGACGAAAAATTTCGTATTAACACAAATGTAGTATCTGAATGCATGAATTTCATATTTTTTCTTTTGCATTTGTAGGGGCAAGGAGGGGGGGGGTGACACACAAATTACCGCCCCGGATGTCTCCCATGCTAGGTAAGCCACTGCTATTAACTTACTGTCTATTTACATCTTTGATAATTCTATACTAAAAAATAATTGCAACTTAGTTCAGTTATTGCTTTAATTCACAAATGTATCCTAGCAGCCAATGAGTGGCACACTTCAAAGTAATTAAATAAAATCACACTTGACAAAGATCTGAGCATTAAATATCAAATTTTCAAGAAAGAAATTCTCGAAACCAAGCCTATAAATATAATGTAATCAGTGATTTAAAAAAAATGTCTACATTAAAATTTAATGTTCCCCTCTCCCCTCCCAAAATTTGCATGCAATGCAGTTGCAAAATTTGCATGCAATGCAGTTGCAAAATTTGCATGTAATGCAGCTGCCAAATGCATGCGATGCAGTTTGAAAAAGTTATCTAGAAATGAGAGCTATAATGTTCACTACAATCTTAAAACTTTGAAGCTTCATTTTGGGAATTGAGTAAAAATGTTTAAAAAAAGTGTCTTACACAGGAATAAATCAAGAAAACAAGCTTTTTTTTCTTTTCGTTTTCTGACACTTAATTTGCTATTCAGCAATTTGATATATGCACATTTTTGGTGATCAGAATAAAAAGTTTTGAATACAAAAGGGGAAATTAAAATATTGCCAATAATAATCATTGTCATGAAAAATATGAGTAAAAAATAATTATAACATTCAAGCGTTAACTAGAATGAAGAAAAAAGATAAGAAGGAATTTTAAGCCTGTGTAGCTTCGACATTTATTGTTGATCAATCTCAGGGCTAATAGTTTGACAGTAATTGTTGATATTCATCAGATATCTTACAAAAAAAAAAGCGAGTTGAAATGATTAGGCAAAACACTTCATAAGAAATACAATACAATAAAATTAAAAACATCAATGTTAAAAAAAAATCTTTTGTATTGAAAAAGAGGTTAATTGAAACAAAGAAACACAGCATCAGTAATTTTTTTGCAAATTTGAGTATTTTTTGCATTGTAAACACAGAAATAAAATTTAAAGTATGTGAGTTATTAGGGGAAAAAATGAATTTGTTTCACAAAATTTATACAACAGTTTAAATGAAAAGCATTTTTTTTTTTTTTTTGAATACTTCATCAACACAATTTCTATTTTCTTATTTTAATCCCAGATGCATTGTTGCATGAGATTTGAAGGAATCATAATGAGCAGTTGAGTAATCACATAGGTGACATTTATAAGGTTTTTCACTGGTTAAGAACTCGCAAGGGCCCGTTAAGATTACTTTTTTGGGTTGTACAATAATCACAAGTATCACAAGCAAATGGCTTCTCTCCTGTATGAGTTCTTTCATCCCTTATAAGCCATGAATTTTGACTGAAGACCTTGCCACATGCATATAACTTTGGGAATTCTTTAACTGAGATTTTTCCTTTCACTTTTGGAAATCCATATGATGCAAATCTTGTCAAAGAGCAATGGTACCCTGCTAAACATAAAATTCATAGAAAATGCTTTAAATTACAAAAAAAGTTTTAAAGCACTAAATCGTTTAAAATATTGCTGTAGAAGTTTTTCTTGATTAGTAGTCTTTTGAGTTGTATAGATACCCTTACTGTAATTCAACTCCTTTATATTTCGCCTTAAGTGCATTGCCATGACCAATAAGAATTTCTCAAAAATAAAGTAAGTATTTCTTTGAATTACCAGATTCTCGATGTTTAGAAGATTATCACACATCTGACTTGTAGATTTTGTAACTTAAGTGTACAGATCCATGTTTCACGGAAGTTTGTTCTTTTATTTAAAATTGTAATTATATGAAACCATAGAAGCATAATATTTAAAGATATTATTTACGAGTGCCTTCATTCCACTAGTAGTTCAGTTAAAATATTATACAGTACCAGCACTTCATTAACAAACGTTAACGAAAGTTAATGACTAAAACATCTTAGTTTTGTGGGAGCTAGATCAAAGTCACATTTTCCTTTCTGTATTACATTAACAATATCCATCAAATACTTTTGCTCGCTTTTTAAGTCAGTTTCCAAAACTTCGATTTTTCTCTAAGTTAATAATATTTAATTTTACAAAAACAGTTGATGATAATGTTTCTCTTTGACACTTCGGCTGTAGAATTGGTTATTAAACTTGTTAGTGAGTCAGTAGGTAGGGAGTTTTGGGATGAGAAAAGATATGGATTAATGTGAAAACCTTTATACTTGCAATCCACAATGCAAAAATTGAGACACAAGTCTAACTTCAAAACTAGATCAAAACTTAGAAACATGTTTAAAACCAAACAGTCATTATGATTGTAAGTTACTTTACAAATGTATGAGTCCTGTCAATAACCATTCTTCTTGGAAACTGGAGGGAGGAAGACAAAGTGCAACCATCTACTTGGGGTGGGTTCTGGGTTGTTAATGCAACATAATATAATTGCAGTTCCATCAAAGAGCTGTATCGTGCACATTTACTGTAAAAAAATAGATAACTGGGATCGAAAAGAAGAAATACTGCAATTACAAAATAAACTAAAAACGTCGATTTTTGGTTGATTTCACATAACTTTGCGGCTTATGCGCGAAAAAAAGGTATGTAAATGAATGTAAATATTTTCAAAAAAAAAAAAAAAAAGACTATTAAAAAGAAGCATTTAAACTGGATTAGAACAAAAAATTTGAAAGTTTGAATTTAAAAATTTTTTTTTGAAAATCGACCATTTTTTACCTTTTTTTCAAATTTTGCTGCCATTGCGCGATCCGAAGATATAAATATTGTTTTTTTTATTACAATTTTTCCCATGTTTAGGATGGCAATACACAACTTTTTGTTGCTATTAGAAGTAGATTAGCGAAAATTTCCTTTTTTCGGCCCACCCTAGTGGATGGCTTTAAGACGGCTATTGATCTTCATTGGGGACTAATAAACTGAGGAGGACCAGCCTAGCTGGGCGCAGAGTCTGTTACTGGTCGTCACATTTGTATTTGTATATTATTCATAATATTCTTGCGAATCAGTTTGCATCTTTCAAAGTAGTGATTCTCAACCTGTGTTCTGTGGACCACTAATGCCCCTCAGAACAATTTTCATGCAATTTGCAAATAGTTTGTAAAATTTAATTTATATCGATTTCATTGTTGTAATTAAATTTATTAAAGAAAACTTTTGAATTTAGCTGATTTCATCTAATATAATTGCTGTGAAAATATTATTTCTATCGTATGTGGTCACCTTAGGGTTTGTAAGGTACCATGGGTTCCTCAGTAGTGATAAGATGGAGAACCATTGTTTTAGAGGATGAAGTTGTGTCCAAGTCCATAAGGGGCATTATAATTTTCACCATACTTAGGAATGAAAAAGTGCGTTTTTTGACTCAGAAAACATAGTATTTTTTTATCAGTAAAATGCAAAAAAAAAAAAAAAAAATCTTTCAAACCTCTTACCAAAATTGCTTGAAAATACTGCAGAAATGGTGTCCAAAATGTACATGGTCTCTTCAGCCAAGCCATGATCATGAACTCTCAAAGTTAAAAAATGAATGAACATAAAATTAAAAAAAAAAAAAAAACATGGAACTATTAATCCAGTTTAAAGATGAATAGAGAGAAATGATACAAAAAGGTATACCTTTTGCCTGTCCACCAAGAATACTAGCTATGCTAGTAAGCAATGTTGAGCTGACAGAAGGATTTTCACTACCCCAAAATATTGTATCACATGGCAACTGCAAAACAGGCAGTTCATCAGGTGAAATACAATTAGACAAGTTATGATAAAATCTACCCTTTCAGATAGCACTGATTAAATCTTCTTGCTGTCTTCTAGCCCATTCTTGCGCCATAGCAAGTTCTACCTACTTCGGCGTTTAAGATACCCTCAAATGGGGTGCCACATCATATGTACCAATACAAACGGCTATACAATTAGCATAGTGTAACACATTTCAAACCTTTTTCTGTCATAAAAACAGCATTCTACTTCTTGTAGTTTTGCCACATTCTCCCCTTGCTGTCATAAAACCACCCCATTTGATGGTAATTTTTGCACAAAGGAACATACATAATTTTAAGAGGATGCATTTTTTTCAATTTCTACTGTTGTGGAAGGATTGCTCATACATTTATTTTTAAATTAATTTCATCTGATTTTAAAATACTTTTATGCTTTGACATATGTCGTTTAAGAGAATCTAATCGAACGGATCTATAATCACAATAGTCACATTCGTAGGGTTTATCCCCGCTATGAAGATTTTTGTGCCTTTCAAATACATGTTTCCGGTTACTACGATAACCACAAACAGCACAAACAAAATGTTTATTGGAATCATGACACCTCTCATGTTGTTTAAGGGCGCTTAATCCTTTAAAACTCTTGTTGCAAATTTTGCAAGTAACAACCTGCAATTTATTGGATGCTGAAATAACTTGCATGCCTGCAACATCTTCGATGCAAAAACATTCATCTTCAGTCTTCGTGAAAACATTCGAAATAATTATGCCAAAAGAAGCAACATCTTTTGAGCCTGCAAAAAAAAAAATCACAAATCAATACTCTTTCTCAGTACTTTAAATAAATCGAAAATACAGGGCTCCCAACACATTTTAGCCATTGAAAAGGGTAAAAGAGGACCACTTTGAATCAAAAAGGGGACCAAAGAGGACCAGTTAGGATTAAAAAGAGGACCTTGGGAGGACCATTCATAGTTAAACCCAGGGTAGCACCAAACGGCAAATTAGCTGTTTGGCAATAAATACGTGAAGATAATTCGTTAATTAACCAAAATAATGATTTTTAATGATAAATCCTTATCACCTTTTGTACATCTGAACTTCTTATCCATTGAATTATATTATTCACACAAACATTTGGATGGGGGGGGGGAGGAATGACAAGCAAGCATGTGACTGACCATCTTACAGAGTAACTTTAATTGTAAAATAAATTTTCTACTACTTAACAGGTAAAAACTGGCTAGTTAAAAATAATCACCCAAGTGACCGATCAATCAGTGCATACCTAATAAAGATCTTTTAGATACAGTTATTACAGTAAACACCTTAGTATATAGTAGTTTACAAAAATTTTCACATAACCAGTTTAAAGAGAATTCATTTTGATATAAGGTACCACAAGACAAGAAGATATAGTTTGGAGGCCAGGAGGTCCCCCTCCCCCCCCCCCCCCCCCACAGCCCTTGGTTTTTAAACATATTTCCAGCCAAAATATGGTAAGTTTATATACATATGAGAGTTTATGACCAAACACCAAAGCAGGAGGTAATTTCTGGCTACGCTACTAACTGACTAAGTTCAAAAATATTAGAGGTTTGCAAATCATTTATTAGTATGCTAAGTATCCAAATCATTTCTTCATATGTATGTATTTTTTGTTTATTTGTTCGGGCACCAAAAAAATATTGTAACTGTCTTCAAGTACATATAAAAATTGAGAAAGAAATTTTTTTTATTAAAGTCACCATACCCAAAAATATACAAATGCTGCTTAAGCGATAAATACACGATGCTGATTAAGCGATGAATGTAAATTTGAGCCTGCTTTTACTGGATAACTTAATGTAATAAATAAATGTGTAAGTTTAGATTCATATAGCTATATTTTCAAATTGAAAATACTCATTATGAGTACTTAAAAAAATAAGGATACAAAGTTTTTTAGATTTTAAAAATAAAATTAAATAAAAAAATTTGAGGTAGCACATGTCAAAACAGCTTCCAATTTTAAAAAATATTAAAATAATAACAAGATGCAAAAGGATTGAAATCTTGCACAAGAGAATCAAATTTTCGCGAAGTATGTTCACTGTTGGCATAATTTCCAAAAAAAAAAAAGAATATTCTCTAAAACTAAACATGACTAAAATTGAACAAAAATATGCTAGTCTAGGATAGCATATGTGATAATAACATTCGATTGCGCAAAATATCAAAATATGTACAAGATGCAAAAAGATTGAAATCTCAAAGACAAGAAGCAATTCCTCGCGAAGTTCCAATAAATGCAATGCTGCAATGGTTCCAAAAATAAGAAAGTTTATTATCTATTAAAATTAAACAAAAAATAAGCTATTCTATCAGTGGCGTAGCTAGACCCGACTTTCGGGGGGGGTTACTTCTTATATATATATATATATATATATATATATATATATATATATATATATATATATATATATATATATATATATATATATATATATATATATATATATATATATAACATATATATATATACATATACACACACACACACACATATATATATATATATATGTATAATCGCTTGGAATTTTTTCCTTTTCTTCTTTTTTTTTTCTTTCTCTTCTCTCTTCTTTTTCTCTTTTTTTTTTTGAGACTAACTTTTCGGGGGGGGTTTTGTCCCCAAAACCCCCCCCTTAGCTACGCCCCTGTATTCTATGATGGCGTATGTCAAAATAACTTCCGATTGCCAAAAATATCATAACATTAACAAGATGCAAAAAGATCGCGAAGTGCGAGTAAGTTCAATGTTGCCATGGTTTCGAAAAAAAAAGTAGTTTATTACCTATTAAAATTAAACAAAAAATAAGCTAATCTATGGTGGCGTATGCCAAAATAACTCCCGATTGCCAAAAACATCAAAATATTAACAAGATGCAAAAAGATTGAAATCTCAAACACGATAAGCAATTTTCCGCGAAGTGCGAGTAAGTTCAATGTTGCCATGGTTTTGAAAAAAAAGTAGTCTCTTATCTATTAAAATTAAACAAAAAATAAGCTAATCTATGGTGGAGTGTGTCAAAATAACTTCTGATTGACAAAAATATCAAATTATTTACAAGATGCAAAAAGATTGAAATCTCAAACACGACAAACACTTTTCGCGAAGTGCGAGAAAGTTCAATGTTGCTATGGTACCAAAAATATAAAAATTGTCTATTAAAATTAACCAAAAAATAAGCTAATCTAAGGAGGTGTTATGTCAAAATACCTTCCGCTTGCCAAAAATATCATAACATTAACAAGATGCAAAAAGATCGCGAAGTGCGAGTAAGTTCAATGTTGCCATGGTTTCGAAAAAAAAGTTTATTATCTATTGTAATTAAACATAAAATAAGCTAATCTAAGTTAATGGATGTTAAAGTAACTTCTGATTGTCAAAAACATCAAAATATTAACAAGATGCAAAAAGATTGAACTCGGAAACAGGAAGTAATTTTTCGCGATGCTACATATCGAACACAAGTTCAGAAAATTGCACTGATGAAACATTCTTGATTTTTTCAAGTGCTTACGAACCCGTGAAAAATATCAGTAGCAAAATGCTTTGATTTCACATCATAACTCTTCCCCCAAACTTCTTCATTTGCTAGATTTCCATGTTACAGCGGTGGGAGGAGGAGTAATGACGTCAATCTGAAGCGAAAAGCGAAATAATACCAGAAAGTCAAGTTCAATAGAAAAACGGCGCCGCGGCAGCGTCTTCGGGCTTAACATAAGTAAGCACACAGTATCTTTTAATGTAATGAAAATTTTTAAAATCTGATTTTTTAGTAAAAACAATACAAAAGCGGACTAAACGGACCAAAATGTTAAAAAGCGGTCTAAAGCGGACTTTACCCTAAAAAACGGACTTTGGCGGGAAAAGCGGACCATTTGGGAGCCCTGAAAATACAATCAAGACTACATATTAACAAAAGGCTGGATCCAATGGCGCACACAGGAACTTTTCAAAGGGGAGGGAGGAGGGGGTCCAGTGCTGAAGGCACAAATTTTTCATATCATACTCCAATTGTACCCAATTGACCTATTCTTTTGATTTTGTCAATTGTCAGAAACAGAAAAAAGAAAACAAAACATTACAAAATATATATTGAATAAAAAATTTATTAGTTATAAATACTTAATTAAAATACAAGAACACACAAGAATGAATGACATTTACTTTTCTCATAACTAAAAATTAAAACAGCGAAGCAAAGTATTCATTATAGAATAATTTATTTTCATACATAGTTCAATTTTCCATGGGAAGAAAAAGGAAAAATATTTTTTTTTCATTTATCAAATTTCAAATTATTTTTACCTTTGTTTGGAATTATTTTACATACCACATAAATAGGATTATGGTCAATCAAAAGAATTCAAGGATGATTGGACAGGTCCAGATCCCCTGGATCCACCCCTTGTGTGCGCCACTGACTGGATCAAAAATGATTACAGCGTGCAAGAAGATTCCTTACAGAAAACAAATTTCAAGTGTTGTCTTAATAAAACAATTTGATAATCTTGCAACAAAATTGAGCAAACTTTTAAAGTAGATTTCTAAATAAAAAAAGAATATTATTAATTACCATTAAATGATTTTATGACTGATTTTGCATTTCACATAGATGTTGTTATACTTCACTGAGTATTTAGACATAACAAAAATATATAGCAATTAATTATCAACAATACTGATTTTTATAGTTTTTTGCTGAAAATCCGAAATTTCAAAGTTGTTGTGGACCCTCAAAATACAGAGTTTGTAAATTTTTAATTTTTTAAATAAAAAAAGTTAGATTTTTTAAATTTAAATCAAAATTTTTTGATTTAAATTGGATTTTTAATTTTTTTTTTAAATCTTCAAAATTTTGTAGACATTAATTACTTTTACATTTATAAACATAATCTAGTTCATACAATAGATGAAAAAGCAACCTTTTAGCAATTTTCATTTCATGGTAGTAACTATTTTTTAATTATTGGTATAAGTAGAAATAGCTTTAATACAAATGCATGATTCAAATTAAGCTTAACATTTACACCCCCCCCCCTCCTTCGCACTACAACCACAAATCCTACAACTATAATTCTAGGAAGCAGTGGTACTACTATAGCCTAGAATTATAATTTTCACACTTTGTAGAAGAAAAATTTCTTAAAATTTAGCAGTTTTCTGTGTTTATCAGCATCGAGTCAACAAAAGTTTTAAAACAGATTCAAGTGTTCAATTGGGATGAAGAAGGCAAAAAACCTTGAAAATAGAGCATATCTGAACTAATGAATCCATTTAGTTTACTCTTAAAATTAGGATAAGTTTTCTAAATATTCAATAAATATTTAAGATTTATAAACATGTTAGAATGTTTACATACAATGTGATTTTGTTTTATGCTTTTGTTTAAAGATAAGGATTGAATCATCATGTATGCTTTTAGTGTTACAATAATATATTGAACAATTACTTTTCTCAACTTTATTAGTCATGGTGTATAAGTGAAACTGCAAACTTTTATTTGTTTTGAACTCATTTTGGAGCAAAAGCAATACTGCAAGAGTCTGAAAATCTGTTACACACACAGAAAGAGGGATCTATATTGTTCAGCCAGTTGAAGTTAAGATTGACAAATGCAGTATACTTAAATTTAGAGCAAAACATTTTAAAAATGCAAAATACATTAATAAAAAATAAATCAACTGATTTTAATCAATGATTTCATTACAAATACAAATACAAATGTGACGACCAGCAACAGGCACTGGGCCCAGCTAGGCTGGTCCTAGTCAATTAATTAGTCCCCAATGAAGATCAATGGCCCTCTTAAAGCTATCCACTCCCTTGCTCATTACCGCCTCTTCCGGTAAGCTATTCCAAGTGCCCACGACCCTGCTAAAGTAGTAGTTTTTCCTGATTTCCAAGTTAGCCTGAGATTTAAATAGCTTAAAACAATGACCCCTTGTCCTGCTTTCCCCGCAAAAATTTAATCCATTTACGTCTTTCATTTTGATAAATTTAAATAACTGAATCATGTCCCCTCTGACTCTCCTTTGCTCCAGGCTATACATGTTAAGCCTATTAAGTCTGGTATCATAATCTAAATCTGAGAGTCCCCTTACTAATTTAGTTACCCTTCTTTGAACCCTTTCCAATACAAAAATATCTTTCTTCAGATAAGGCGACCAAAACTGAACAGCATACTCCAAATGAGGTCTTACTAAACTCCTATATAAAGGCAGAAGAACTTTCTTAGATTTGTTTGAAATAGATCTATTGATGAACCCAAGCATTTTGTATCAAAATCACTTAATTCAAATCAATTGATTTAAATCAATGATTTTAAAAAAATCACTTGATTTAAATAATGATTTTAATTGTGATTTAAATCAACGAACCTTGTCTAAATATAACTGCAAAATGGAAATACTTGGTACTCAGACTTTTTAAGGGTAATGGAACATATTTAGACTAGGGACCAAGGAATTTCTATCTAGAGGAGGGGGGGGGGGTTAGATGCACCATAAACAGTACACTTCAAAGTTCTAAAATTCTGCTTCATTTATAAACTTTAATTTTAAAAAAAATTATTTTAAAAGAAATATACTGTAACAATTATAGCTGTAACACCATACTTCATGAAATATAAACATGAAAAAATTCATAAATTTAAACTTTATTCATATTTAATTACGAAAAATAATTGAACAAAGTAAAGATGATAAAGCCAATTTGCAATGATAATTGTAAGCACAAGCTTTGAAGTCACAAGAAATACCTTCTTTAGTACAAAGAAACAGTGATGTGTTTTTGCATTGCTCCATTTCCTAGCACTAATAAAGATAATTTTGGTGATTATGAAACATGTTTTCTACAATTAACATTTAAAAATTGCATCTTACACTGTATTTACTTTAACGGTCAGATGAAAAGTATAATCAAGCATTATACAATTAAGCATGCAGGATTTATGTGCACTTCTTTAATAATCAAAGAATGACATGCAATTAAAACCTGCCCAGTCGGCAAAAAAGAAAGCTTTATTTGAACAAAATATGCATTTGCAAACCCAAACTTTGAACAACAATAAGTATAATAACAGAATTTAAAAAAAAATACTAAGCACTTTTCATAACGCATTTAAAAGGACGAAATAACTTTTCTGGCTCAGAAAGGACAATTTAAGTATTCCTGTAGTTTTCAAAAATTCCAAGAAAATGACACCACAAATGAAGAAAAATGATGCTCAAGTCATGAAGAGAATTTCTTATCCTTATCTAGCTCTCAATCATAACTTTAAGTATGAAACATGCATATTTTTCTTATTGGGAATGTTCGGTTTGAAATGACTATAACCGCACTTTTTTCGTTTGTAGTGTCATTTTCTTCGAATTTTTGAAAGCTACTGGATTACTAATATTAACCTTTCTGACCAAGAAAAGTTATTTTGTCCGAATGACAGCTGCAAAAAATACTAAACTACAATTATGGCACAGAATGAGAGCTGTAACTTTTTCCTTCATATGAAAAGGCACTTGTTTCAATTAGGCGAGAATGCATGCACCAACATTATTCTACTAACTAGTCTATATAATTTGCTTTTTTAAGTGCTTATTATGCATATGATCTTTCAAAGAGTCTAGACGACTAGCTTTGTATTCACAGAAACGACAAGTATAAGGCTTGAGACCAGTATGAAGTCTCAAATGTCTTCCAAGATGATGTTTCTGACTGGTACGATAATCACAAAAACCACAAGCAAATGGTTTTTCTCCGGTATGAATTTTCTCATGTCCCCTCAGATGGTCTTTTCTGTAGAAGTTCTTTCCACAAGTATGGCAAGCGTATGGAGTTTTGACAGTTAGCTCATTAAGGCAACTATTTTCATTCTTCAGGACATTTACATTTGTCTCCATGGAAGCATAATATTCTTCTATGCCTAGTAAAAAAAAATATATAAATAAAAAAATAATACACAGTAATAGAAAATTGAAATCATTTTTGTAATTGATTGTGTATTAAACTAAAATGAAAAACAAAGTAGTGTTAAGTAGCACTTGTAAAACAATGACCATCTTGTAACAAAATAGTAACTTTAAGACTGAAAAAAAAAAAAAACTGATAAACACAAGTAAACATTAGACAACTACAGTAGAGCATCATTTATCTGTATCCGTGAACAGCCCAGATCAAATTTACAAATACAAAAGTGACGACCAGCAACAGGCTCTGGGCCCAGCTAGACTGGTCCTAGTCAATTTACAATCCCCAGTGAAGATCAATGGCCCCCTTAAAACTGTCTACTCCTTTGCTCATTACTACCTCTTCCGGTAAGCTGTTCCAAGGTTCCACTACCCTGCTAAAATAATAATTTTTCCTAATATCCATGTTAGCCTGAGATTTAAATAGCTTAAAACAATGACCCCTTGTCCTGTTTTCAGTGCTAAACTTTAGCTCCGTAACATCATTCGTTTTAATAAATTTAAACAGCTGAATCATGTCCCCTCGGTCTCTTCTTTGCTCAAGACTGTACATTTTTAGCCTTCTAAGCCTGGAATCATAATCAAAGTGGGAAAGTCCACTTATTAGCCTTGTAGCCCGCCTTTGAACCCTTTCCAATACATTAATGTCTTTCTTAAGATAAGGAGACCAAAACTGAACAGCATACTCCAAATGGGGTCTTACCAAACTTCAATATAAGGGCAGAAGAACTTCTTTAGATTTATTTGAAATAGATCTATTGATAAACGCAAGCATCTTATTGGCTTTGTTGCTAGCAATGCTGCACTGTTGGCTAAAATTTAAATCCTGACTTATTAAGACCCCCAGATCAGTAACTTCGTCTGCCTGACTAATGACTGAACCTTGCAAATAATAACTTGTACACTTATTTCCATGCCCTAAATGTAGCACTTGACATTTCCCAACATTAACAGCCATACCCCATTTATCAGCCCACTCCGTAATATGATCTAGATCCTCTTGCAGCTGATTTGCTTGTTCTTCATTTTCTACAGTCCCCATAACTTTGATATCATCAGCAAAACAATTCATGTTCCCAGAAATATTTTTGTGAATATCGTTCATAAAGACAATGAACAAAACAGGCCCTAACACTGATCCTTGAGGAACCCCGCTTAAGACCTCACTCCAATTAGAATAATTTCCCCTTACAACTACTCTTTGTTTCCTTCCGGTCAGCCAATTTTTTACCCTAATGAAAGTAAATTTGTCGACTTTTGTAAAAATGCCATATTTACATACATCAAAAATAACTTAAAATTATGATACTAGCATGAGCATAACTATAAGTATGCCCAACATTGGTTTTTATTTAAATTTAATGTAAATTTCCTGCATCGATTGTACAATAAATTATAGCAATTTGACAAACAGCAAGGCTTACTTGGAGTGTCAGCAGGACACCACTCCAAATGAACTATTACATGATCAAGCTCTTGTCTGACCATGTTTCATTCAAACGTCAAACACGTTTGAAATAGAAGACAGCGGATGAATTCTTCGATGAGACAAAATCTGAAAAAACTGAACAGACATTTTTTCATGTCTTGTAAACAACACTGAAATTTTGTTACAAATCATTGCTTTTTATCGTAATGAGCGGCAAGTCTTCTTTGCTTACTCAAGGAATAATTTCAAATTGATCATAGAGATTTCCAGTTTTGCGGATTGCCTTTGATTCCAGTTAGTCCAGATAAACAAGGTTATACTGTACACACAGTAGAGTCCAGTCTATCAGTCATAAAGAGGAAGTTTAGATAAGCTAGAATGTCGGGTAATAGGGAGAGTTATATTAATAAAGAAATAAAAAATGCAAAAATAATCTTAGGAATCAATTAATGCCATTGATTCATTTTTTGTGATCAATTTTATGCTATTGGGAGAATTCCCCAGTCAGCCAAATTAGTAACAGATCAAATGGACTCACTGATGGGTAATAGCTATTGGCAAGCACATACACTCACTGATGTTTTCAAGGCATTGGCTGTGGTACACATGCACTCATTGACGCCTACAACTACCGGCAGACAATTTTTGTTGAATTAATTACTTAAGTAAAAAGTGAAAATGCAAACAGGTATGATGGATAACATGGAATGTTGGATAATTGAAAAGTGGTTCTACTGTACTTTCATTTCAAATATCTTTTTGATTACATTTATACAATGAAAGAATATAGCACACTAATTGTAAATAACATGCCAAAATATGAGACAAAATTATGTAAATACTAAACGAAAAAGGAATAGTTTACCAACAGTAAATTGTATAAGTAAAATTTCAAGAAGGTTGTTGAAAACCTATGCTTTTTTTTTTTGAAAACTCTAACACTGTAGGTCCCCCCCCCCCCCAAAAAAAAGCACTGAGAAAATCCTGAAAAAGGTTTTTTTTATAGCTAGTGAGTTCTTTTTTAAATTATTATAATTTTCTACCTGCCCCTTCCCCCCTTCCATCCATGGAAAAAACAAAACTGCTAACTCTGGCAGAAATATAATCAATTAAATTAAAACCCAAAGGCTTTTTTTTTTCAGCTGTTTTGCGTATTGCCTGAATATTATCAAGAGAACTCTCCTCCAATTACGTGTTGCAAAAAAATCTACACATAAAAATGTATAATCTGCGAATCAAACAAAAAAGAAAATACTAACTAATGTGAATACTAAAGTTAAAATATAAATTTCAATACTAAATAGAACTTTATAATTCAAAATTTTGTCCTATCAATGTAAATAAACTGAATGTTGTCTCATAATTCATTATATTTTTGAATACAATATTTTTAATACATTAAAAATAATAATAAAATAAATACAAAAAATAAATGAATAAATAAATGAACATAATATTTTACTTAAAGGAAATGAACCCAAGAAGCAAACTATTGTTTTCTTTGCTAGTTAAAAAAATTTAAAGTGCTAACTTTTAAATCCAATATTAACTCTAATTAACTGGTGAACATTTAAGTGATAAGTTTGAATGAATAGCTTATTAAATACAGGACACAAGATTTTTTAACTGTTATAGTTTATTTAAAGCAATCAAATGAGCAGCAAAAAAATAAATTTTATCATCATAGTTTTTAAAAATCAATTTCTTTGCACATAATACATAACTTATACAATGTAGAGAGCCGAAAATTTAAATTTTGATAAATACAATAATTCAGGGCTGCTGAGAACTTTACTAGTCCCTGGGACAAACTACTGACATGCAGCCTCCACAGCACAATCTAAAAAAAACCCCATGGAAGTATTTTTTGGGGGGTTCCAAACCCTCCTTGGATCAGGCCCTCGAGATTTTGCCCTTCCTGCTCTCTCCTCTCAGCAACCAACCATGGTGAATATTTACCGTAACCCACATTACATTACCCATACATAGGTAAATGTAATATATTGTCATCAAAAACTGAAAGAGGAATTGACTTATAGAACAAATCTTGAAAAACGAATAACACTATAGGTTACTGGAGTTGAAAGGTAATCTTTTACACTATTTTAAACCATGATCAAATGTTTGGTATAAATATCAGTAAAAGATATAATTTACAAAGCAATTTACCTCATGGATGTTTTTTGGTGTTCAACAACTTTCATTTTTCTAGACAAATACACATTAGTTTTAATTTCTTTTTTCTATATTTATTGTAACCTGGTTTCATATCATCACAATATCGAAGAAAATAACAGTACACAAATATTGCACATAACACAAGGTTTTTAAAAAGGTAAAATCTCTTTGAGAAGCATCCATTGTGATAAATATTTACAAGAAAATTTTTAGCATTTTTAGATGCTGTAAAAGGGGTTTAATTTGTAATCAAAATATCAAATATTTCCTTTTTTCCCTAAATTTCTCTGGAGAAAGAAAAAAGGGACAAATTATATATATATTTAAGAGGGGGGCTACGCAAAAGAAGAACAATTTCTTCTTGAAGCATTTAATATACCTTTCTTTATGAGGAAAACAAAAATTTAAAGATACATAAAAAAAAAGAAAGTTTTCTTATTTTGCCTCAAATTCAAGCAATGAATTATTTAAAAAACCTCAAGTACTAAAAGACAACTGTGAGAATCCACTGTCAATGGTATATATGCAAAATTGGCCCATGAACATGTTGAATGCATTAGTTTTGCTGTGCTACATTTAAAAGTTACAGTAACAAGCAGTCAAATATGTACATTTTAAACTCCCAAATGAGTTGTTCAAAGACTCATCATATTGCATAAGTTGTAAATATATTTATCAGCTCCTTTTTTGAAGCCTAAATGATTCAAAGCAGCATTTGTGCTCAGCATTATCCCTATGATGTTAAATACATCAAGAGTCCCCAATGGTTACTTAACATTTACTCTGAAAGAACAGTAACCTATCCTCCTCCCCCCCCCCCAAAAAAAAAAGAAGGTCACTTTTTAAAAAGAAATAAGGCAAAAAAGGGAGTAAGCACACCACCCGCCTTTTATGAATAGCATTTTTTTTTCTTTTGGAAAGTATAATTCACATAAAATATAAACTTTCTCGAGTCAACTTCCGTTTTTAATCAATAATGAATTTTACTACATTCCACAAAACTAGCAAACTTTATTTTACCCAGTAAATACTAATTATCACATAATCCATATGGTAAAAGTTAAAAAAGCGAAAACATATTTCTATACACAGGGAAAAAATATTGGTTTTAACCAGGGGCAGCATTTAAACATTTCATTTGGGGGGTCGAGTTTTTTAAAAATGAGTTACCTTAGTGTGGAGCAAAACACGTCATGTTGGTTAACAGAAAGGGATCATAAAAGGAACTTAATATAAATAAAAATTAGGGTTTAAGAACAATTTTTACTTTTATGACTCAACATAAGTTATCATTCTAAAACATCTTATTCTTGATACTACAGATTTTACCTTTTAGTAAAGTTGTAATGTATGACTTTGGCAATTTGGAAGAACACAAAATCCTATTATTAATCCATCAATGCCCAGTGTCGTGCTTTTTGGCCAGTACATCTAAAGTTGAAAGTTTTTTTTTTTTTTTTTTGCCCATTGTGCTTCAAAAATAATTCTCTAATCTCCTATGATACAATAATGATCTTTCTCTGCTAGCCGAGCTGAATTGAAAACTTTTGAAAGAGTCATTTCCCAATAATTCTTACAGGCGTCAAATCACTACTCTGAAATTTTAAGAAGGGTGTTTATGATTTTAACTCTTGAAGACCATCTTGTGTCACTCCAAGATTGCCTAATTAAATAGCCCCAGAAAAGCAAAGAACGACTAACTAAAATTGAGGCCCTAGGCACGCAATAATTTGGAGGCTCCTGAAGACTCAAAAGCGGAATGCAGTGGCTGATTTACAAGTTTGAGGCTCATCGGAATACATTTTTGTTAGCCTCTTTGTCTATCACAGATCAATGTAAATAATTTATCATGTGCATTTATAAATCCCCTTCGATGCCCGTCATAATTTTAACATGGTAAATTCACTTCTGACTAAACAAAAGTTTTCTTTTAAGGAAGTTTTTTTCCTATTAACAAGTCATTATTTTCTTATACCCCTTATTTACCATGTACGGCATGAATAACTGTACAAATTTAAAAATAAAATTTACACACCATTATCACATAAATCACATATTACATAAATAGAGGCAAGTACTACATGATGTGTAACATATTTATTCTACTATGAACTTTAAAATATAAGGTTTCTTAAAGTTTAAAAAAAAATTAGTAAAGCAATTTTTCTGTTACAACGGTATTTATGTTTTATTTTGTACGCATTAGAAACAATTTTTATCAAATAAATTTAAAAAAAAAATTATTTCGTTCCTGAAATTGTTATTTTTTCCCAACATAATTCTGAATTATCCTCTTTTATCATTGCCGAAACAAAATTGAATTTCATAGCAAAGAAAAGCATTTACTACAAAAATAAAGCTATATACCAACCATCATTTGTTAAAACTAATAGGAAAAAAATCATTTCCAGCTCTCTCATACAAATACAAATACAAATGTGACGACCAGCAACAGGCTCTGGGCCCAGCTAGGCTGGTCCTAGTCAATTAATTAGTCCCCAATGAAGATCAATGGCCCTCTTAAAGCTATCCACTCCCTTGCTCATTACCGCCTCTTCCGGTAAGCTATTCCAAGTGCCCACGACCCTGCTAAAGTAGTAGTTTTTCCTGATTTCCAAGTTAGCCTGAGATTTAAATAGCTTAAAACAATGACCCCTTGTCCTGCTTTCCCTGCAAAAATTTAATCCATTTACATCTTTCATTTTGATAAATTTAAATAACTGAATCATGTCCCCTCTGACTCTCCTTTGCTCCAGGCTATATATGTTAAGCCTATTAAGTCTGGTATCATAATCAAAATCTGAGAGTCCCCTTACTAATTTAGTTACCCTTCTTTAAACCCTTTCCAATACAAAAATATCTTTCTTCAGATAAGGCGACCAAAACTGAACAGCATACTCCAAATGAGGTCTTACTAAACTCCTATAAAGGCAGAAGAACTTTCTTAGATTTGTTTGAAACAGATCTATTGATAAACCCAAGCATTTTGTTGGCTTTGTTACTAGCAATACTGCACTGTTGACTAAACTTGAAGTCCTGATTTATAAAGACACCCAGAAGGGAGTGGATAGCTTTAAGAGGTGTTGTCATGTTTTGAGTTACCGTCAACCAAAAAATCAACTCTTGTCAATGCTGTTAAATCTACAAGAAACCATTTCAATTAAAGAATATAAAGCTTTTTGCCTCAAAACTTAAAAATAAAATTACAGAATACCATAACGATTGGAAAAGTCATGTTTGATGTATGACACAAGGGAGATTTCCAAGAGCTGCCTTTTATTATAGACCAAGGCACAAACGAGACCGTGGTAGGCCCAGGAAACGGTGATGGGGCGACTAAGAAGCCGGAACAGGCTATATGCGTAATCCTTGATGATGGTGATGATGAAAACCTTTAAACATATGCTTACTCTCTGTACATATTTCTAACAAAAAATGACTTTTAGCATAGTTAAATTTCTTTAAAAAAAGATTTAAATCGGAATCAATGTTAAAACATTTTAAATTTCTCAAAAATACCCTTAAAATAGCCCAATTTTAGAAATAATTTTTGTGCATCAAGCTCTCTTTGAATTTGTTTGTTCAAAAAAAAATCTCCCTTCTAGTTTGAGATTTATACCTTTCTTTCAATTATTGCATAGGTGATGTTTTTTCTTTTTTTTTGAACCATTGTGAAAAAAAGGGAATGACTCTCCAACATTTCTCGAACAAGAAACGTTTTTTCCAATAGTGTCGGGGGGGGGGAGGAGAGGATAAGGGCAGATACACATTTCCCCAACTCAATACCGAACTTTCAAAATTTTTATTTTGCAGCATTCATTACCTTATTAATTTGACAATTATTTCATTTTGAGAATTTTTTTGCTACAGACTAAGCATATATTTGTTCTTTCTTTAAAATATTTGTGGAAAGTAGACTAAAAAGAAGCTAACAGCAAATTATTCTGATAAAACAATGCACACTTTACAAGGTTGGCAGAATTAGGTTGCAGTATTGGCAATGTCTCACTTATTTGGCATTTTATAAAGTCTATAAGGTAAACAGGAAAATACCACTGCCGATATTTTTCTTAAAATGAATTTGTCAGCAAATTTTCAAAATAATACTGACTTTACTGACTAAATTTTGAAAAACTGACAAATACTGACCAAGATGAAGAATACTGACTTGTACTGACTTTTACTGACCAATTTTATGCCCTGGTGTTTTTGTACTTCAGCTTTATTGTACAAGCTTATTTGGTTTAAACTGAAAATAAAGCACAAAAAAAAAAAAAAAAAAAATTTGAATTTTGTCATCTTGAATTCAAATTATGTTTTTCGCAATCACGAGTGTGTGTGTATGTAGGCGTGTGTGTGTGGGGGGGGGGGGGGTATGTGTGTAGGGAGTATGAATGTTTGTGTCTGTGTGCAGGCATGAGTGTTGATGTTGTGTGTGTATGTGCAGGTGTCTGTATGTATGCGTGTGTGTATGTGTTTGTGCGTGTGTAGGTGTGCATGTATGTGTGTAGGATATGGATGCAACCTGGAGACGGTTTTCGCTATAGGAGCAGCATCGTGAGGAGCCAGTCAGCAGTGATGCTGCAGAGGGTGGCAGGGGGAAAATAAAATCATAGGACATCAAAAAAGTCAAGTGAGAACAATAAGCAATCGTGATTGCTCAAAAAAAAAAGTCAAAGGCTAACATTTTACTATTTTGAATAGAGAACCCAAAACGTATCTCTTCAAATATCTCAAAAGCTCATCTAGGGACATACTGTGCTTTACCTTTCCACAGCAGCATGACACACCCATTTCAGGTTTAGCATTATTTAGTGATATATCTACGATTTTTCTGAACCAAGGCAGAACTTTGAAAGTGCCGCCCTTACCCAATTTCCCTCAAGCGATTATCTCGTTTCCACAGGAAAAAGAAAAACAGCAATTGTGGGTCGATTTTCCGCTCCCCAGAAGCTGCTGCCCAGGACTACCTTCTAGATCTGGCCCTGGCATTATCTCCTGTCCCATTAAAGGCCAGTAGGCACCAGCAAAACAAGTTGCCATCTAGAAACAAACATCTTGACTTTAAATTTTTTAAATATCCAATTGGAATAAATCATGAAATAAATAAGATTAAAGTATAATTACAGACTAGCCCTATCTCTGATAGGTTAAAGAGGAAGTTTGAATTACAGTACAATAAAACCCAAATTACAAATAGAAGTTAAATAAGAACCCACCATTGTTTTGTGTAATATGAATAACATTACTGAATAGGATATACAAATTGAAACAAAACTGGGTGAACTTTGACGGTACAATACAAAGTGACGACTAGCCACAGGTACTGGGCCCAACTAGGCTGGCCCAATTCAATTTATCAAGTCCCAATTTAGATCAAGTCCTCTCTTAAAACTATCCACCCTATTGAAAATAATAGCTGCTTCTAGTAAACTATTTCAAATAGCAACAAACCTTTGGAAGTAGCAATTTTCCCAAACGATTAGCTTGAGACTTGAAAAGCTTAAAACAATGGTTTTGTCATCTGTGCAGAATCTTAGCTCATAAACAACTTCCATTTTAATAAACTTAAACAAACTGGATCATAAGAGCCTAGAAACATAATGTAAATTGGAAAGTTTATTTACTAATCTCGTAACTCTCCTTTGAGCCTTTCCAATAAAGTGATATCTTTCTTACAAAAAAGAGACCAAAACTTAACAGCATATATTAAATGAAGTATTACGAAACTTCTATACAAAAGCAAAATAACTTAAAACTAAGGCAACCACAATGTTGGAGTGACTGCATGTGAATGAGTATAGCCGGCTCATAAGTAGTGATGTGCCGGATTGTTAAAAAAGTAGATCCGCGGATACGGATCCGATTCATTAGTGTCAAGATCCGGGGATACGGATCTCAATTTTTTTTTTACCCAATACAACTATTCAAGTGTAAAATTTGTTATGGAAGGTATTCCCGTCAGAACAATGACAGTTTCTTCAAAAAATGTCAACTGTGGCAAAAGTATAATCAAGACTATGATTTACTCTTTAAAGAAATCTCCATTAAAATTGAGGGAGAGTTGGAAGGAATGGGCTAGCGCTGCATTAAAGCTTAGATGGAATGTGAAAAATTATTTCTAGCTTACTCAGTAGATATAGGATACAGAAGCAAGAATACAAAGCTGCTACTGGACAGGCTAGCATATAGCTTATTTCAGTATAAATGCAGCGCTGACCCATTCCACTGAAATTACTCCGACCGACGAAATACAGAGCCGAGAACGCCTTTACAAACAGTAAATAGAGAATTTAGTCTCAATTTTTTTGAAGGATGCCGAGAAAAACAAAAAGGAAGAATAACAGAAACCTCAAATCAATAACAAAAACTAATATTAAATTAAAAATTAAAATAACAAAACATGTCCAGAGAGTCGACCTCATATTAAGATGAATTTGCGGGTCAGAACACACGCACTTGTTAACAAATATGAACTGACAGCAGGTAAAAATTTTAAATCATTGAGCTTTTTCTCCTTATTTTCCGACTAGGTAATCGCTACCAATCATGCGTATAAAAGCTCAGAATTGCATTTAAAATTTACTTAACAAGATTATAGCTCCTACTGTATATAAGTTGGAAGTTTCAAATAAATATCAAACACAGAAAACTTCGTTCTTTCAATTACGGGCAACATTTTTAACGTATGGGTAAATTTTTACTACAATAATTGTGAAAAACGTTAAGTCGGTTTTTAATTAATGTCTCCGGTAATTAAAGTTCTACAAAAACGAGGCTAAGCTAAGAACACTTTCGATCAAGTCACTTTTTGAATGAAAAATGAACTATCAAAATCGGGTTATCTGTTTAGGAGCTACGATGCCACAAAAAGACGCACTGATACACACTTTCAAAACTTATTTCCCCTTCCTTTTTGCAACGTGGGGGGGGGGGATACAAATTGGCTTTTGAAATGATACCTTACAATTTAAATAGGGAATAAAACTTAATTTAAACGGCATTTAAGAGTCTTTTATTCAAATATTTAAAAAAATTTAGAATAGAAATAATCCGTTTAAGATCCGTCAAAAAAGTAACGGATACAGATACAGATCTTTATTTTACTTCGGATATCCACGGATACGGATATCTGGAACATCACTACTCATAAGTTAAATATTATATTTATAATGCAAATTGTTATAAAAGTGAGGGCGGGGGGCTATAACATTAATTATGTAGATACTTTTATACAAACAATGTTCAAACAGATAACAGTAATCGAGAGCACAGTGATAACTTGTCATGTGTGCGAGGGATTTCAGCCTGCTTTTCATGAAAGTATATATCTTATGTCGAAGCTTCACATGCGCAAGAAAGCAGGGCAGATTCAGAGTTGGAATATGCCATGACCCCCCCCCCCCACACACACACATTGTCAAAGACACTCACTCTAGAACTGCATTTTGGGGACTTACATTTCGAGAAATCACCGGGGGAGAGTCTCTAGCCACCTATTTATGTTCAACTATTTTGTATGACTCCTTTCTGTATTAGACAGGGTTCAAAGGAGAGATACTAGGCTAGTAAGGGGATTTTCAGATTTCGATTATGATACCAGACTTAAAAGGCTTAATATGCATAGCCTAGAGCAGAGGATAGTCAGAGGGGACATGATTCAATTGTTTAAATTTACCAAAATGAAAGATGTCAATGGGTTACATTTTTGCACCGAAAACAGGAAGAGGGGTCATTGTTTTAAGCTATTCAAATCTCAGGCTAACCTGGAAATTAGGAAAAATTACTACTTTAGTAGGGTTGTGGGCACTTGGAACTACTTACCGGAAGAGGTGGCAATGAGGAGCTTTAAGAGGGCCATTGATCTTCATCTCTAATAAACTGACTTGCACCAGCCTCGCTGGGCCCAGAGCCTGTTGCTGGTCGTCACATTTGTATTTTCTATTTTATGTGCCCATACTTTAATGACCTTCTACAAAACCAGAAGCTTTATCCCTATTTTGCAAGGAAGTACCTAATAACTGCCACTAAATTTAGATATTTTTCACTACTATCACACTTTTTTAATATGCTTATGCATATGCAGCTTTAGAGATTCGAGATGGGTTGATCGGTAATCACACTGAACACAAGCATAGGGTTTTTCCCCTGTATGGAGTCTTAAATGTCTAGACAAATGATGCTTCTGGCTTGTGCGATACCCACAATATTCACAGGCAAAAGGCTTTTCCCCTGTGTGGATCCTTTGATGTCGTTTAAGCCATGGTTTCTGTGTGAAACTTTTACCACAAATAAGGCAAACATATGGTCTTGCCAAATTTGGGTCGAAATCTTGATCATCCAATTCTGGTAAAATACAAGGTAGGTAGGATGTTTCTGAAGCACAATACATTTCCAGTACTAAAAAAAAAGAAAGACAGAAAAATCTTTATTTTTCTTTAAAACATTGATACAAGAGCTTTTTTTTAAGCTGAAAAGATAATAAAAATTTCGAAAATTTATTTTAAAAAATTTATACCAAATGAATAATCTAATTTTGGGCATTTAAAACAGGATGGTGCACATTAACATATCGCAACTACGTACATGGTTTACAAAACCATGCCACTATTTCTGAAATACATAAAAAAGCATACATGTTGAATTAAATATAAAAATTGATAATCATAAAGTAATGCGTAATATATACTGGCCTGTAAGTGTATATAAGTGCATACATGTCAGACATCTTTGATAATTTGGGATATTGGGACACAAACGTGCACTGATGGCGGAAATGCTGTTCCCTTATTGTATGGATTCATACATTTTTAAAAATATTTTTACAATGTGTTCCCATATTGTAAGAATATTTTCCTTTCATAAACTTTGTAAATTTAATTGTTGCTCTACTTTTGCCTTTCATATCAAGCATCCATTTTTAGAAACATCTATATACATTACTTGCCTGACATCATGGGAACTTCGAATAAAAAGAGAATAAAGTGAAAAAGTTATTAACTTTTTGAGCGTCTTATACAACGACACATGGGCACTGAATAGTGTTGTTCAAATTTGCCTATAAAACTTACAAAAAATGTGTTCATAACTTTTTTTGCATAGTTTTATAAAATTACAGTCTTTTTAACCTCATATGAAAGAAAAAGGTTACTGATACAATGATGTTTTTTTTTACTGTGATGTCTCTAGTTTCATGGAATTGCCCTTTACATGTTTCTATAATAGATAAAGGGGCCCCCAAATTTATAAGTCTGTAACTGAGTGCACCCCTGTTGGAATATTACTTTTACTTTAAAGACTAGGGGGCTCCGTCCCCTGCTCATGGACACTCACGAACCTGCGAAAATTGCTTCGCAATCAAATTTGGTTTGTAAAGAATTAAACTAAGTCTAACTAAGAGTCAGATTAAAATGTGTGTTACTATTTTTATTTGTTCATTCTGGGACAAAATATTAGATATTATTCCACTCTAATATAAAACAAAAGTCTCGCTCACCCTTCTGCAAAAAATAGAATTTAATTGAAGCTCTAATTATAATAAGATCAACATGAAAATCCCACTCTGATACATAGAAAAAAAACTTCATTGAAGAACACATAACGGAAAAAATTTTTCTTTAATGCTTCAAAGAGCACCCCTCTCCCAGGTAGGCCTAGGCAATACATTGATGCATCACCACAAAAGAAGGTGTACATCCCACATCATTAAACTGGCTTCGAATTTTTCTCTGAACTAATACATCAATACCGGACAGACTACAAATCCAGGCACTGATGTAAGGTTACTGGTTCACGATCGTTGCAATTTCAATCTTTAATTTTTTCAAACCAATGTTAAATCAACAGTGTCAAGTCATTCTGGCTTAACAATGAAGGTGTGCAGAGTTGTAGGCAAGTTTTCAAACAAATGCTGGTGGAAGTATCAAAAGCGAACAAATAAGACCTACACTTTTATCCAAAACATGCAGGAACTGCAAATTTCTTCTTTTTTTTTCAGCATTTTTTCTATTAGTGTTCCTTTTTTCATCGCGTCTTTATTAGGCAATTTATGTAAAATTTAAGGTTTCAAAAAAAAAATTCTGAAAAATCAGTTCTAAATTTAAAAAAGAAACGCTCCGAGCTGTAAACCCCCAGGTTTTCGAAGTAAGTACCAAATTTCAATGCTGTAGGCGCACTACAGACATCCTTCCATAATTTGTTTAATGCTATTTTTTTATTATATATAATTTTTAATAAATTTGAAGAAAAGGACACCAGCTGAATCATTTTAAAATTTTACGTTTAGTAGTAAATTACAACTTACCTGTTTCCAAAAAGGAAAATAAACTTCCAACTACATTTTCATAAGAAGAAAATTAAAAAATATACAAAAGACTAACAACACAAATAATCCCTTAACTTTGCAGGGGCTGTAGCCAGAGAAATATCAATCACTAAACATTAAGATATATTTCTTTTTCAATGATATGTTATAATTAAAATGTTACGGATCACCAGTTCCCATTTCACTTTAGATAGTCATGATATTCATGGTATTAGTTTATTTGTAAATATATATAAAATACTATTGCATATTAAATAAAAATACATAAATAGTTGATCAGCTAAAGGAAAATTTAAAATACTCTGTAATTGCTTGCAGAGCTTATCTACTTCTATTTTTTGTAAAATATTGACAAATTTTTTTTTGGATTGGCAGCTAGAGTGTTGTTTGTATTTGAATTTATATTAGTAGCATATCAAAGCCCTCAGTTGTAAATTTTTATGAATTTCTTTCTTTTTTTTTAACCTGTGGAAAACCTGTTTTTTTTTTTTTCTTCTGCAGATCTTTTAGGAGTTGATCCAGCGCATGCATTGCAGACTTCATTCAGCTCAGTTAAAGTTTCACATCATTGCTGAATTTCACCACATAATAGTTCTAAACATGCTTTATTAAACTGCTTTATGCCAGTTTATTATTAGTATAAACTGAAACTAAATATTCCAAAATGTAATTTTAAGACATTGCAATAATTACAATACAGTAGAAGACCGTTATAACGCCGACCTATATAACGCAATTCTCTATAAATCGCACAACTTTTCAGAAGTAAACAATAGGTTTTTAAGTTGAAAAAATCCCTCTGTTTTGCTTTGCAAGCATAAAAATTGTTAGGCAAATTAAATGTTGAAAGTTTTTCATCTTTTCATCTTAATTCAAAGCTTTTAAATTGAAAATTAGTACTCATAGTATACAGAAAATACCAGATGGCTCTTGAAAATGCAGCTGTTATGCAAACCATGAAGTTAGCAGAAGTGCAGGATAATGCAGTTTCTTTTGATTGTGAAACATATTTATTTGTGAATGGCTAACTGTAATATTAGTGCTTTAATACTCATTGCAGATAAAATTCATTCTGAAGTGATATTCATTCTATATAGATATATCCTGAATATTAGTTTCAAAATTTGTGAAATGATCTATATAACGCAAAAACCTGTATAACTCAAAAGCTCTGGTCCCAAGGTGTGTGTTATAACGGTCTTCTACTGTATGTGAAAGAATCAGTTTCAAGCAGAAACATGCAGTACAACTGTTGACTTTTCGGCCTCAGAAACATTCTGATAGAAATAAATGTGAATCAATTCCAAAAGTTACCTTTTTATTTTTTTCAACCAGTGAAAAAATTGTCCCCCCCCCCCCCTTTTTTTTTACTTTTCTTCTTTTTTCTTTTCTTTTCTTTTCTTTTTCTTTTTTTTTTTTTGCAGATCTTTTTTACAGAATTTCTCTATTTTGCATAACAGGGGTTGATCCAATAAAAAAGCCGAGAAAAGAATAATGTTCTTATATTTGAACTTCAAAATAGTGAAAAAGAGGAGAAAGTTTCACTCTAGTCATGTTCAGTGATGTAAAAGGGAAGTCTGGAAATGTCCCATGAAATTTGCTGAATTTACCTAAAATAAAATGTTTGGAATTATTTTGTTCTCATTAAAAAATTTGATCTTAAAAAAAAGGAAGTTTCATTTGTGACCAAGGCAATGGCTTCTTTTTTAAAAGTGCAAACTTTTACAATCAACAAACACTAAGAGCATGCTCTTACAAAAGTTTGCAAAACATATTTACTTGCATTTAATTAGTTAACTTATATGCCTAAAATAAGTACCTACTACAAAAATATACTTGTGAAATTTTAGGGAAAACTTGCTTAAATGTGATTTAGTCATGTGGGCACCTAATTAAATTTGATGCACCACCAATTGTTTCTTACATTGATGTGTACATCTTACAGGTCTGAATAAAACAGAGCAACCACTGAAGATCTTGTTAATTATTTTATATATACTGCCAGCCTTGCTTAATCGAATATCGTCGGTTCCAAGAAATATTATTCGATTACTATGCGGGGAAATTTTCTTTACCTTTCTAAATTGACAAACTTTGTCTTGAAACGTAATAATTATAAATCAATAGCTATACAAAGGAAATAACTAATGCTATTTGTAAAAAGTTTTTGTAATAAGCTAAGCAAACAAAATAGTTTACTAATTTATTCAAATATTATCATATACCTATGAAAACTACCTATGAATATACCTATGAAAATTATAAAAACGTAACTTTCAACTTGAGTTGCGAAATATTTGTCTTAGCTCCTTATTTTAGAGCAATATTTTTTGAAAAAAATACTGTAATAGTAGATTGCTTACTCCGAGTTCTTTAGGGAACACTTTTCCAAATCCTTTTCTCCCTTCTCCTATGAAATGTGTATATTTCTTTGTGTTATTTAATTATTGACTGCGCTGTTTATTATTTTTTGTAATGGTAACAACAAAAGAGATTAAATAGCTTAGAGGAAATATTTTGATAAAAAATAGAAGTTTTTTCAAGCTCACGTTGAAGGCAAAAAATATTGTTTTAAAAAAATATTTATAATTTAATAAGATTATAAAGTTTTATATTTTTACGTCAACAATTGTTCTCATTTTTATTTCTAATTTATTTTAAAAAATTTTAACAAAAATATTTGCAAAAGCTGATAAATGTTATTCGTTTATCCTGGGAAATTATTCGACTATGCAGGGATCTTTAACATTGCGTCTATGGGGAAATATTTGGTTCTGGAAGGTGTTATTCATATAAGCGGGGGTATTCGTTTATCCCTTGCCCAATTAAGCGGGACTGACAGTATATATACACAATAATGTTAAAACTAAAGTGAAGCAACAAAATATACAACACATTAGCAGCTTTACAGACAAAATATCATAAGGTTTTAAGAAAAATTTATTAACAGTATGCTGGGATACTGTTTATAATAATGAAGAAAATATGAAGGCATACAAGCTCTTCACATTTATAACCAAGAACCCATACAATTACAGAGACCACAATTTTATGCATTTGTTAAGTAAGATTGTTAATGAATGAAGAATCATTAATAGATTAGATTAGTTTATGTACACTGCAAACAATAATTTGAGTGGTCTATCAATACTTCTTTTGCTGTGCTGTCAATAAAAAGTTCATTAAATTCATGCATAAAGTTTTCAAAAAAAAAAAAAAAAATCCCCGAATAACATTTTGATGAAGGTCTAGATGATACATATGAATTACAAAAAAAGATTAAAACAAATAGAAAATATATTTTAACATTTTCATATACCCAGGCCAGCATGGATATTAGGAAAAATTATTTTAGCAGGGTAGTGGAACCTTGGAACAGCTTACCGGAAGAGGTGGTAATGAGCAAGGGAGTGGATAGCTTTAAGAGGGCCATTGATCTTCACTGGAGATTGTCCATTGACTAGGACCAGCCTAGCTGGGCTGAGAGCCTGTTGCTGGTTGTCACTTTTGTATTTGTAATTATAATATACTATTTGCCACCCAGCTGGATACTTTGGAATGACAGACTTGATTATCTGCAAACTACATATCAACATAAATTAATTCCAGGGTGAAAGTTGAAAAAATTCCCAAGATGGAAGTTTTTAAGTAAAAAGGAGGGGTATGCCAAATTTAATTTTCAAGTAAATTAAAGGATCGAATATAAAGCTTCAACTGAAAATATGAATGAACACATTGAAGAACTATGCTGATTGCTTATGAAACAATATTTTAACTAATTGTCTCACTTTAATCAAGAATGATTTTTTTTTCAGCATTATGTAATGGTTAGTGTTCTTTAACATGCTCAATTACAAATGAAATAAAAAAGATCATTAGTTTGAATTTTCTGCATATTTAACACATTCAGATAAGTTATTACTTTTTAACTTTTATCTTGTTCCTTTCTCAATACGTTTCAAATTAAAAGAAAAAAAAAGACGGATATCCATCAAAAGGCTGAAAACTTTCACAAGATTTCAAATTTGTTTTCATTTACAACACTGAAACTGACACATCTTTTTTTCCTTAGATTTAACGTTTTTAGTGTCATATAAGACATTTCCAGGAGTTATTGAATTGATGCTTCAAAAAGTTTGAGTACAAGAAGTAGCATATGTATCAATATAAATTGGTGTAAGTATTGAATTTTTAAAAATCCAAACATTACTTCTTTTTCTTGTCAAATTTTAAAAGCATTTAAAATTGTTACAATTTAATAACATTATTCCCATTTTATTCTGCTTAAAATGATGAATTCCAGACACTAATTTAATTTGTTTAAAAGTTTGCTTAAAGAACTGTTGCACTATGATACAAGCAGCCAGAAATTGAGATGGAATGAGATGATCACATCTTAAATGAGTTTGCCACCAGTGTTAGTAATTTTTCCATGCTTTTTACGTTCCAAAAAGATACTTAAAACAATGCTGTTATTAATACTACTGGGTTACCCCTTGCCCCATTCACATAGCCATTATAGATAGCAGGGAGAGTGGCTCATGTAAAATCAGGGAACCCACCTGGCAAGGGTGGGGGGAGGGGCATGGCACAAACTGTGCCATCAAAATTTTTAATAGCTAAACATCACAAAAAAGATATATACAAATACAAAAGTGACGACCAGCAACAGGCTCTGGGCCCAGCTAGACTGGTCCTAGTCAATTTACAATCCCCAGTGAAGATCAATGGCCCTCTTAAAACTGTCTACTCCTTTGCTCATTACCACCTCTTCCGGTAAGCTGTTCCAAGGTTCCACTACCCTGCTAAAATAATAATTTTTCCTAATATCCATGTTAGCCTGAGATTTAAATAGCTTAAAACAATGACCCCTTGTCCTGTTTTCAGTGCTAAACTTTAGTCCCGTAACACCATTCGTTTTAATAAATTTAAACAGCTGAATCATGTCCCCTTGGTCTCTTCTTTGCTCAAGACTGTACATTTTTAGCCTTCTAAGCCTGGAATCATAATCAAAGTGGGAAAGTCCACTTATTAGCCTTGTAGCCCGCCTTTGAACCCTTTCCAATACATTAATGTCTTTCTTAAGATAAGGAGACCAAAACTGAACAGCATACTCCAAATGGGGTCTTACCAAACTTCTATATAAGGGCAGAAGAACTTCTTTAGATTTATTTGAAATAGATCTATTGATAAACCCAAGCATCTTATTGGCTTTGTTGCTAGCAATGCTGCACTGTTGACTAAACTTTAAATCCTGACTTATTAGGACCCCCAGATCAGTAACTTTGTCTGCCTGACTAATGACTGAACCTTGCAAATAATAACTTGTACACTTATTTAAATGCCCTAAATGTAGCACTTGACATTTCCCAACATTAACAGCCATACCCCATTTATCAGCCCACTCCGTAATATGATCTAGATCCTCTTGCAGCTGATTTGCTTGTTCTTCATTTTCTACAGTCCCCATAACTTTGACATCATCAGCAAAACAATTCATGTTCCCAGAAATATTTTTGTGAATATCGTTCATAAAGACAATGAACAAAACAGGCCCTAACACTTATCCTTGAGGAACCCCGCTTAAGACCTCACTCCAATTAGAATAATTTCCCATTACAACTACTCTTTGTTTCCTTCCGGTCAGCCAATTTTTTACCCAAATGAAAGTTTTCCCTCCTATTCCTATATCAGCTAATTTGCTAAGTAGAGCAACATTATAGTAGAGCCTTATCGAAAGCTTTTTGAAAATCAATGTAAACAGCATCTACAGGCTTCTTATTGTCCAAAGCCATGGTAACTTTGTCATAGAAATGTAATAAATTAGTTGCACAAGATTTACCTTTCCTGAAACCGTACTGAAAACTAGTCAATAGATTATTAGTCTCTAGAAAATTTACTATCTTAATTTTCATCAATGTTTCAAAAATTTTGCAAACCACCGAAGTTAGACTCACAGGTCTATAATTTCCCACTTTCCCTTTAGACCCTTTCTTGAAGAGCTGTGTAATGTTAGCCAGCTTCCAGTCCTCTGGCACTGTCCCCGAATTATAAGAAGCATTGAAAATGTTTGCGATTACATCTGCTAATTCCTCTGCACATTCAACTAAAATTTTCGGATAAATATTATCTGGCCCCGGAGCCTTAGTCTCTTTAATTTCTTTCAAATGAAGTAAAACGTCATCCCTGGAAAATACAAAGTCCTCAAGCTGTACTATAGCTTGTGTCTTGTTGGTGTCAACTGTTGAGATACAGTTATCGTTAAAAACACTCGAAAAAAAGTTATTAAGAACATTAGCAATATCACTATCGTCCTGATTTAAAATTCCGTGCTCATCAACCAGTGGCCCAATATGACTATTTCGAACTTTCCCCGAATTAGCGTATGCAAAAAACCTCTTGGGATTCCTGTTTATGTTATCTGCCAGTCTTTGCTCCAACTCTCTTTTCTGAATCCGTACCAAATACTTAAATTTGTGCCTTACCTTACAATATTGGAGCCTATCTGCACTGTGACCTATTTCTCTAAACCTATGAAAAGCAGCTTGCTTGTAATTTAGAGCGTCTTTAGTTTCCCTGGAGAACCACATTGGCCAAATTTTAGTGTTGACACCCTTTCTCCTAAAAGGAACATGATCCCTAACCGTATTCTCTAGATTTTCCTTAAACTCTGCATACTGAAGATTCACATCGCTATTGTCCAATCCAGAAGAAAAAACTGCTTTCAAACTCTGCCGAAGTGCCACAAAGTCAGTATTTCTGAAATTGGGCACAAACCTAAAATTCTCTACTTTGTGCATATCAAATTTAATCCCAAACCTAATACTGTTGTGGTCACTATCTCCAATGTGTTCCCCTACACATAACCCCTGAACAGAGCCTTCCATATTACAGAAAACTAGATCCAAAATCACGTCCTGTTGAGTACCCTGAGTTACAATTTGATCTAAAAAACAGTCACCAATTACTTTCGAAAATTCCTCTTCTCTGCTATTACTATGGTAAAAATTATTCCAATCAATTCCTGGAAAATTAAAATCTCCCATTATGATGACTGACCCCTTGCTAGAAATGTCACTAATAATACTAAACATCTGTTCGTCTTGACCCTGGCTTAAGTTGGGTGGCCTATAAATATTCCCCAAACGTAGTTTTTTGCCCTTATTACTAATCAACTCCAGCCAAATCATATCAATCTCATTAGGTTTATCATTAATTACCAATTCATTGCAAATTAAAGTGTCTCTGACATAAAATAAAACCCCACCACCTCTTTTACCTACTCTATCTTGTCTAAACAAATTATACCCAGCAATAGATAATAAATCATCATCACTTTCGGTAGCCCATGTCTCGGTAACTCCAATAATATCCAACCTCTCGTCTACAATTATGCTTTTCAATTCTTCCATCTTGTTCCTAATACTACGAGCATTTGTATAAAAAACCTTAAGTAAGCATATCTTACTTTTATTTAATGCTGCACGATTGTTTGAATCCCAAGTGTTAAAATCTTTTCTCTTATTAGCCACCCTATTTCCGTTTCTACTAAAATCCTGATAGTTAGTACCCTTTCGAATTCTGCTCCTTAAACCATGCCCCCCATTCCAACTTAGTTTTTTGATTCTGAAGCCTCTAAAACCAAACCACTAACCATTTTGACCCCTGTAGAGCTCAGATGTAGGCCATCCCGAGCAATCCAATCTCGTTTACATCTACTCCACACATCAATAAACCTGATACTATGCTTATCGCAAATTTCCTTGAGTACCAGGTTCATACACCTAGCTCGTTGGTTTAACCAACTCCTATGCACTCCATACCTGGGAAGGAAACCAACCACTTGGACATTTGCCGAACAGTTGGTTGCTTTGTCCAACAGGGAATCCCATTCATTTGTAAACTCATCATTGTTACTATGGCCTACATCGTTAGTTCCCACCCACAAAGAACTACATCCTCTTTATTAAATACCCCCTTCTTTTCAGCAACCCTATTTACATCTCTCACCCGAGCCCCTGGCAAACAACATCTAGCCACCTTACGTCTAACTCTGCCTATTGAGTTTCCCACCTCACGCACGATTGAATCTCCCAAAATTATACCCTTTGTTTCCCAGTCAGTCGCCTCAGCAATAACTTTCCCCTTTACCTCTGGAATTTTCCCACTATCTAACACACAGCTAATTCCCACATCCTTTTTACTTACTTCCTCCTTTAATTCTGGAATATTCCCACTATCTAACACACAGCTAATGCCTACCTTCTTTTTGCTAACTTCCCCTTTCCCTCTGGAGTGTTTACCCCATCTACACGCCTACAGCCTAATGCTAACTCACCTTCCAAAGTAAGCATCCTAACCCTGATTTCTGAGAGTTCAACACAATTTGTGCAAATGAAATCCTTCTCAGACTCATCCTTCCCCTTAAACAAGCAGAACATCTGACATAGGTCACAAGAAATCCACTTGTCCCCTTTACCACTTTTAACCTCCTTCATTATGCATATAACTCCCATTCTAGCTCAAAATGGTACACTTAAAAAGTCAATACAAAATTGGAGAAATAATGCTAATTATTAGAATTAGAAAGCATTGGAAGTAAAAGATACAAATATTACTAAATCCTAAGGCAAGCAGTAAATTAAAATAAACAAGTTACACCCTAAACAGAGCAGTCAGGCTTAACAAGAAATCAGCACAATTTAGGCTTAGCTACACAGAATAGTAAAACACTTTAAGAAAGCAAGTAAATCAAAAATAAGACTTAAAAGCACAATAATACTTAATTATATGATAAAATACAATAAAAATACTGAAACTAAAGTAGTAAAATAAACAATTACAGTAAAAAATCACTTATCTCAGGAGCAGTAAAAACACTCCCCAGCAACTGTAGCGCCCTCTAGCGGCGTTTGCATTAATGTTTGACGTTTAGTAATGCTTCTTGAATTCTAATCTCTTTCTACGTGGGCCAAAATATCCTCAGGACTTAAAATATTGATTTATAAAGGATAAAACAAAAAAATCATACATTAGAACAAAAATCACAACACTTTTAGCATTTTCTTCGTTACCACATGCGTTTGTTTTAGTTTTTGAGTCGGCCATTAGACAGTGACTGCAGTGCCCCTATAGTTCGTTGGAGTTGCGAATAATGTAGATTAGGCTATCCACAGAAAAAATGTAACAAATCAATAACAACAATAACAAAATTTAATACACTACCATTCCCCAAAATAACAACAGCCTTACTCTTACAACAAATTCTTTTTCACCGATAGAGGGCGCTAGTGTTGCTGGGGTGATATTTTGCTGCTCCTGAGATAAGTGATTTTTTACTGTAATTGTTTATTTTACTGCTTTAATTTCAGTATTTTTATTGTATTTTATCTTATAATTAAGTATTTTTGTGCTTTTAAGTTTTATTTTTGATTTACTTGCTTTCTTAAAGTGTTTTTCTATTCTTTGTAGCTAAGCCTAAAATGTGCTGATTTCTTGTTGTTGAGTGCTCTGTTAAGTGTGTAACTTGTTTATTTTAATTTACTGCTTGTCTTAGGATTTTGTAATTTTTGTACCTTTTACTTCCAATGCTTTCTAATTCTAATAATTAGTTTTATTTCTTCAATTTTGCATTTTTGTACTGACTTTTAAGTATCATTTTGAGCTAGAATGGGGGTTATATGCATAATGAAGGAGGTTAAAAGTGGTAAAGGGGACAAGTGGATTTCTTATGACCTATGTCAGATGTTCTGCTTGTTTAAGGGGAAGGATGAGTCTGAGAAGGATTTCATTTGCACTAACTGTGTTGAACTCTCAGAAATCAGAGTTAGGATGCTTACTTTGGAGGGTGAGTTAGCATAAGGCTGTAGGAGTGTAGATGGGGCAAACATTCCAGAGGGAAAGGGGGAAGTTCGTAAAAAGGAGGTGGGCATCAGCTGTGTGTTAGATTGTGGGAATATTCCAGAGGTAAAGGAGGAAGTTAGTAAAAAAGAGGTGCGCATTAGCTGTGTGTTAGATAGTGGGAAAATTCCAGAGGTAAAGGGGAAAGCTATTGCTGAGGTGACAGACTGGGAAACTAAGGGTATAATTTTGGGAGATTCAATGGTGCGTGAGGTGGGGAACTCAATAGGCAGAGTTAGACGTAAGGTGGCTAGATGTTGTTTGTCAGGCGCTCGGGTGAGAGATGTAAATAGGGTTGCTGAAAAGAAGGGGGTATTTAATAAAGAGGATGTAGTTACTTTGTGGGTGGGAACTAACGATGTAGGCCATAATAACAATGATGAGTTTACAAAGGAATGGGATTCCCAGTTGGACAAAGCAACCAACTGTTCGGCAAATGTCCAAGTGGTTAGTTTGCTTCCCAGGTATGGAGTGCATAGGAGTTGGTTAAACCAACGGGCTAGGTGTATGAACCTGGTACTCAAGGAAATTTGCGTTAAGCGCAGTATCAGGATTATTGATGTGTGGAATAAATGTAAACGTGTTTGGATTGCTAGGGATGGCCTGCATCTGAGCTCTACAGGGGTCAAAATGGTCAGTGGTTTGGTTTTAGAGGCTTCAAAATCAAAAAACTAAGTTGGAATGGGGGGCATGGTTTAAAGAGCAGAATTCGAAAGGGTACTACTAACTATTTGGATTTTAGTAGAAACGGAAATAGGGTGGCTAACAAGAGAAAAGATTTTAACTTGGGATTCAAATAATCGTGCAGCATTAAATAAAAGTAAGATGGGCTTACTTAAGGTTTTTTATACAAATGCTCGCAGTATTAGGAACAAGATGGAAGAATTGAAAAGCATAATTATAGATGAGAGGTTGGATATTATTGGAGTTACCGAGACATGGGCTACCGAAAGTGATGATGATTTATTATCTGTTGCTATGTATAATTTGTTTAGACAAGATAGAGTAGGTAAAAGAGGTGGTGGGGTTTTATTTTATGTCCGAGACACTTTAACTTGCAATGAATTGGTAATTAATGATAAACCTAAGGAGATTGATATGATTTGGCTTGAGTTGATGAGCAGTAAGGGAAATAAACTACATTTAGGGAACATTTATAGGCCACCCAACTTAAGCCAGGGTCAAGATGAACAGATGTTTAGTATTATTAGTGACATTTCAAGCAAGGGGTCAGTCATTATAATGGGAGATTTTAATTTTCCAGGAATTGATTGGAATAATTTTTACCATAGTAATAGCAGAGAAGAGGAATTTTCGAAAGTAATTGGTGACTGTTTTTTAGATCAAATTGTAACTCAGGGTACTCAACAGGACGTGATTTTGGATCTAGTTTTCTGTAATATGGAAGGCTCTGTTCAGGGGTTATGTGTAGGGGAACACATTGGAGATAGTGACCACAACAGTATTAGGTTTGGGATTAAATTTGATATGCACAAAGTAGAGAATTTTAGGTTTGTGCCCAATTTCAGAAATACTGACTTTGTGGCACTTCGGCAGAGTTTGAAAGCAGTTTTTTCTTCTGGATTGGACAATAGCGATGTGAATCTTCAGTGGGCAGAGTTTAAGGAAAATCTAGAGAATACGGTTAGGGATCATGTTCCTTTTAGGAGAAAGGGTGTCAACACTAAAATTTGGCCAATGTGGTTCTCCAGGGAAACTAAAGACGCTCTAAATTACAAGCAAGCTGCTTTTCATAGGTTTAGAGAAACAGGTCACAGTGCAGATAGGCTCCAATATTGTAAGGTAAGGCACAAATTTAAGTATTTGGTACGGATTCAGAAAAGAGAGTTGGAGCAAAGACTGGCAGATAACATAAACAGGAATCCCAAGAGGTTTTTTGCATACGCTAATTCGGGGAAAGTTCGAAATAGTCATATTGGGCCACTGGTTGATGAGCACGGAATTTTAATTCAGGACGATAGTGATATTGCTAATGTTCTTAATAACTTTTTTTCGAGTGTTTTTAACGATAACTGTATCTCAACAGTTGACACCAACAAGACACAAGCTATAGTACAGCTTGAGGACTTTGTATTTTCCAGGGATGACGTTTTACTTCATTTGAAAAAAATTAAAGAGACTAAGGCTCCAGGACCTGATAATATTTATCCAAAAATTTTAGTTCAATGTGCGGAGGAATTAGCAGATGTAATCGTAACTAAATAACTTTTTTTCCAGTGTGTTTAACGATAACTGTATCTCAACAGTTGACACTAACAAGACACAAGCTATTATACAGCTTGAGGATTTTGTATTTTCCAGGGAGGAGGTCTTATTTCATTTGAAAAAGATTAAAGCAACTAAAGCTCCGGGACCAGATAATATTCATCCAAAAATTTTAGTTGAATGTGCAGATGAATTAGTGGATGTTATTTTGATTATTTTCAATGCTTCTTATAACTCGGGGACGGTGCCAGAGGACTGGAAGCTGGCTAACATAATGCCACTCTTCAAGAAGGGCTCTAAAGGTATTGCTGGGAATTATAGACCTGTAAGTTTGACTTCGGTGATTTGTAAGATTTTCGAAACTTTGATCAAAATTAAGATCATGAAGTTCTTAGAAACTAATAGTCTGTTGACTAGTTTGCAGTATGGTTTCAGGAAAGGTAAATCCTGTACTACTAATTTATTGCATTTCTACGACAAGGTTACCTCAGCTTTAGATAACAAAAAATGTGTGGATGTTGTTTATATTGATTTTCAAAAAGCTTTTGACAAGGTACCGCATGTTGCTCTTCTCAGCAAGTTAGCTGACATAGGAATAGGAGGAAAAACTTTACTTTGGGTTAGAAATTGGCTCACTGGTAGGAAGCAAAGAGTAGTTGTGAGAGGAAATCATTCTAATTGGAGTGATGTTTTAAGTGGGGTTCCTCAGGGATCAGTTTTAGGGCATCTTTTGTTTATTATATTTATGAATGACATCAATGAAAATATTTCTGGAAGCATGAATTGTTTTGCTGATGATGTAAAAGTTATGGGGATTGTCGAAAATGAAGAACAAGTAAATCAGCTTCAAGAGGATTTAAATCATATTACGAAGTGGGCAGATAAATGGGGTATGGCAGTTAATGTAGGGAAATGTCAAGTGCTACACTTAGGTCATGGAAATAAGCGTATGAGATATCATTTACAGGGTTCAGTCATAAATCAGGCAGAAAATGTTATGGATCTGGGTATCTTAATAAATCAGGACTTCAAGTTTAGTCAACAGTGCAGTATTGCTAGTAACAAAGCCAACAGAATGCTTGGGTTTATCAATAGATCTATTTCAAACAAATCTAAGAAAGTTCTTCTGCCTTTATATAGGAGTTTAGTAAGACCTCATTTGGAGTATGCTGTTCAGTTTTGGTCGCCTTATCTGAAGAAAGATATTTTCGTATTGGAAAGGGTTCAAAGAAGGGTTACTAAATTAGTAAGGGGACTCTCAGATTTAGATTATGATACCAGACTTAATAGGCTTAACATGTATAGCCTGGAGCAAAGGAGAGTCAGAGGGGACATGATTCAGTTATTTAAATTTATCAAAATGAATGATGTAAATGGATTAAATTTTTGTGGGGAAAGCAGGACAAGGGGTCATTGTTTTAAGCTATTTAAATCTCAGGCTAACTTGGAAATCAGGAAAAACTACTACTTTAGCAGGGTCGTGGACACTTGGAATAGCTTACCGGAAGAGACGGTAATGAGCAAGGGGGTGGATAGCTTTAAAAGGGCCATTGATCTTCATTGGGGTCTAATTAATTGACTAGGACCAGCCTAGCTGGGCCCAGAGCCTGTTGCTGGTCGTCACATTTGTATTTGTATTTGTAAATATTTTCAATGCTTCTTATAACTCGGGGACAGTGCCAGAGGACTGGAAGCTGGCTAACATTACACCGCTCTTCAAGAAAGGGTCTAAGGGGAGTGCGGGAAATTATAGACCTGTGAGTCTAACTTCGGTTGTTTGCAAAATTTTTGAAACATTGATAAAAATTAAGATAGTAAATTTTCTAGAGCCTAATAATCTATTGACTAGTTTTCAGTACGGTTTCAGGAAAGGCAAATCTTGTGCAACTAATTTATTACATTTCTATGACAAAGTTACCATGGCTTTGGACAATAAGAAGCCTGTAGATGTTGTTTACATTGATTTTCAAAAAGCTTTGGATAAGGTTGCATACATGTTGCTCTACTCAGCAAATTAGCTGATACAGGAATAGGAAGGAAAACTTTCATTTGGGTAAAAAACTGGCTGACCGGAAGGAAACAAAGGGTAGTTGTAAGGGCAAATTATTCTAATTGGAGTGAGGTTTTAAGCGGGGTTCCTCAAGGATCAGTATTGCAGGGTAGTGGAACCTTGGAACAGTTTATCGGAAAAGGTGGTAATGAGCAAGGGAGTTGATAGTTTTAAGAGGGGCATTGATCTTCACTGGGGATTGTAAATTGACTAGGATCAGTCTAGCTGGGCCCAGAGCCTGTTGCTGGTCGTCACTTTTGTATTTGTATTTAAATATTTATTTAGCATAAGATTTTGTGTATAGTTACTTATAACCCTTATAACCGTACAGAAGTAGTATCTTTTCCAGTTTAGCTAATGGTTTATGCAACTGCAAATCATTCTCCTATGTTATGCATTAAATGCTAGTTTTAACATTCTTCTAAACTAGCGATGCACTGAATATGTCTGATCAAAATTTTTTTAACTGTAATATTTGTATTTTTAGTCAATGTGAATTCAAAATCAAAAATGTTTTTTTATTTGTGTTTTTTCTGAAATGTAAATGCATTTCCATTTAACATCCTAAACTTATTCATATGAAAAAAATAATGAAGGGCACTCCAAACCTAAATCTTTGGGAGGGGGCAGGGGAGGGGGATTCTGAATTTACCAAATAAAACTCCAAATTCTGCCGAGTGAAAAAAAAGAAAATATGTGCATGGAAATAAAATTAAAACATTAAAACACTGCAAAATGTAATATCCAAGTGCTTCTTTATACGTAGGCTGTTCAATAATTAATAATATTAATTGTACTGCCGCGAAAATACTCATCCGAATGTTAACTTCTGTGGCATGAAAAATATCAGTTGTCTGTATCAACAAAACCTACCGATAATTGGCGCATACAGACTCACGTTCCTGAGTATCACGTGTTTGAATAGAATAAGCCTGTTAGCGGACGCCTACAAGAGGCAGCCAGTTGTCAAAATGGAAGGGGCGTTGGAACAAAGTTATGGGAATAAATTTTGTTTTCATCTGCAAAAATTAACATTGGAGATCTTTGATATGATATGTGAAGTTTTCAACGATGAAGCAATGTTTAGAGTCAGTACCTTTTGCTGACATAAAGCTTTTAAGGAAGGCAAGCAGAATATGGAAGATATTGAAAGTGAGGGACAACCTTCAATGTCCATCACAGAGACAATGATTAACACTGCTGCTATTATTATCAAGGGGAATCTCAGAATTATTTTACATCAGTCAGTTCTGGTTGTTTCTTCAACTTAAGAAACCATTACAAGGAAAACATTTTGAAAGCAAAATAAAGCATGTCTAAGCTCTTGGGAGGTGGTTTTGAAATAGCTCTCACAAACTTAATGTTCACAAGGTTTAAGAAGTGGAGAGAACGTTAGAATAAATGCATTTAGTCCCATAAATGCTTATAGCAGAAATTATTCTCAAAAAAAAAAAAAAAAAAAAAAAACACATGTAAATTATGACAATTAAAGTTGTTCTGTATTTTCTTATAAATTTAGTCTTATTACTTACTGAACAGCCCTCGTACATTATTAGTCATCATGTTTTTAATAATTTGTGAAATAATGATAATTAAAACTTTTTTTTAGCAGCATTAAAAAAAAAATTAGCAGTTTATTGGCTTTACATATTTGTGAACACTCAAAATTATAAGGTTTTTTCTTTCCTGAATGAATTTGTAACAGCCAAGGTCATTTAATGTCAGGGGAAGGTCATTTAGTATCGGACAGAGGGTAGTATCGGACAAGGGCTGCTTCTTAATTCCGCTGCCAGGGGCAGCACGTACTGGATCAACATAGTGTGCCGTATTGGGGAAGAAAGCCACAGACGCCATATTGGTTCAAATCAACTGTTTGTTCTGGTGTGCAAAGCTAGTTGTTTGTTTGTTGAGAGAATTGCAGTGCACAAACTTAACTTCTGGGGCATATATTTATACATAGAGAAAGTTATATTGTTTCATTGTTATACCTTTAGACTGATAGTATATAAATGTAAGTATTATGAGCTACAAAAGTGTCTAGCTTAAGTAATAACCTAGTGGTGGTTAAACAGTTGTAGCTTTACAGTCGGGTTGTATCGGACAAACCAATATCGGGTTGTATCGGACAAACCAATATCGGGTTGTATCGGACAAAGTTACTGGCACCAAAATAAAATACTGACAGTGTTTTTCTTTGTCCAACAGGTTGAAATGGAAAAATCACGACATAAATGAGATGAAACAAATATGAAGAAGCCATTGAAAAAGTTGGACTAAATAAAATGACAATTAGAGAAGATAGTGAAAGATATTTAGTCCCAAAAAGTACTTTGGGTGATAGGATCAAAGCTTTATAGGAAGGCAAGGAAGTGGTAATGAAGCCTGTCTAAGGAAATCACAAAGTTTTCCCAAGAACATTCACAGATGAACAAGAAAAAACACTTTATGATCATATTAAAAATTTAGATAGTCAACTTATGCCTTTGAGTAAGAACGAGTCTTTAGCTTTGGCTTACAAATATGCAGAGCAACTAAATATCAAGCACCGTTTTAATAGAGAAACCAAGAAAGCTGGTAAAGACTTTTATTATGAATTTATGAAAAGACATGAAGATTTGAGTCTAAGTAGAGCTGAATCTACAAGCTTACAAAGAGCAGCCAGATTCAGTAAAGAACAGGTTGAGAGATTCTTTGGTAAATTACTTGAGCTGATGGACAAGTTTAAATTCAGTCTTTCAAAATTTTTTAATGCCGACTAGACAGGCGTAACCTGCGCGCATTTTAATCAGCTTCAAGTTTTGTCTGTGAAAGGGAACAGGCTCAGCCCCTCTTTTGGCTGAGGTTGGTTTCCCCAATGGGGAAACTGACCTCAGCCGAAAGAGGTCGAAATGTCACTCTGTTGCTGTCAATTAATGCCTCTGGGAACTTGTTTATACCTCCCTTGTTTGTATTTCCCTGCAAAAGACTAGACAATGACTTGAAAAAAGATGCTCCCATAGGAAGTGAGTTTGATGTCCAACAAACGGCTGGATAACAGCCGAGGGTTTCTTTAAATGGCTACAACTATTTAAAAGTCGAGTGAATCCAATTGAAAAAGATCCCGACCTTCTAATTGTAGATGGCCATTCCAGCCACAAAGACCTTGCGGTGATAACGTTTGCCAAGAACAACCACATTCATATGCTGAGTTTGCCCCCTCATATGAGTCATAAGTTACAACCACTTGACCGAACTGTTATGAAACCATTCAAAAACGCATATCACAAGGCCTGCTCTCTCTGGATGAGAAAATATCCTAACTTAAAAATTGCCTTGAAGGACATAGCAGGTTTGGTAAATATTGCCTTTCAAGAATGGAACTGGTTCAATCTGGTTTCAAGTGCACAGGTATTTTGCCACTAGATAAAGGAATTTTCAGTGATTTAGACTCCATGCCCTTTCACTGAGCAAATTTGAAGAACTTCAAGAGCTGAAGAACAGAGCAGCTATGTCTGAGAATGATAATGAGATGCTAACCATCAACAAGTTACCAACTATCAACGAGTCACCAATAGCAGGAATCCTTGGTCCCTCTACTCTTCCACCATTAATGCCATATCCAGATGAAAATATGGAAGAAGACCAGGAAGAGGCTTTTGAGGTAGCCCAAGGTGCTAAAGAGGCAAACAATTCTTTGACTGAATCTTAAGACTTCACACCACAACTGATCTCGGACACAATTTCACCTCTCCCAAACAACTCAAGAAGAAAATTTATTGCAAGACAAAACTGTAGAGAACAAAGTGAAATTCTAACCTCTACGCCACTAAAAGCTCAACTAGAAAAGAAAAAACAAGAAAAGGAGGAGAAAATAACTTTAGCAGAGGAGAAAAAAAGTTTGAGAGAAGAGAAGTGCCAAAAAAAAAAAAAAAAAAAAAGAGAAAGGGGAAAAACTCAAACCAATGAAACAAAAAATAATTCAACCTAAAATGAAAAACAAAGAAAACACTAAAAGAAAGTCAGAGCATGATGATGAGCCGCAGAAAAACGAAGAGCTGACTCACTGCATAATTTGTAATGAGACATTTGAAGAAGATTGGATCGAATGACAAACTTGTTGGGCACATGAAAAATGTACTGAGCTACAACTGGACAGTCTTTACTACACATAAGATTTGTGTTCCAAAGTTTAAAATGAATTTGTTTCAGTTAAGCCTAAACCAACCATAGGCTACATTTTTAAACTTTTATAAAGATTATTACTTATTTTAATTTTTAGACTTGTATACTATTCTAAGTAACCAACTAATTTGTTTGTTTCATTTTTTTGCACATTAAAATGTTATTTCTGAACTATTTGTTTTTATTTCAACATTTTAATGTTTTGTCTGATACAATCCTCTAAAATTTAAAATTGGCCAAAAATAGAGTTTGACAAAAATTTGTTTAAAAAATACGACTCCGTGTTTTTTAAACTAAAGTTTACAATTTATGTTAGGTAACTTAGTACAGCATTACTTAGTGTAAAAACTAATTCTTTACAAATAAAACAAAAAGTGTTATGATTGAAATGGCTTTGGTGTCCGATACTAGCCGACCTTCCCCTAATGCAAAGTTAATGTTACCATAAGATTTAACAATAATTCAAAAACAACAAAGGTTAATTTAACATCTGAGTGTTTTCTCTTACATTGAAATTATGTTGAATAATAATATTAGTTGAACTACAGTACAATACAAACTTTCATTAATTGCATAAAAAATATATGTGTTTGTTTACCAACCGTCAAATATTAAAATTTATGTTTACTATTCAGTAGCCGAATATGAAAGTATTGGGCCCAACCAAACCTTCGGTTTGTCTACTGAATACTGACCAATATATTTGGTTTGTCTACTGAATTGGCAGCATACCGAATATCAACCAAATATTCTCTGCATCCCTACTAACTTAAACAAACTGAATGATATTCATCAGCTATTCTCCTGTTTCATATGTTGAGTTGACTGAGTTCAAACAATATAATTTTCAGAGTTTATAAATAATCTTAACCATTTCTCCAAAGCATTGCAAAGAAAAATAAAATACTTTAAGCACATGGTTGGAATATGCAAAATTGAAAAACTCCTAAAAAGCAAGTACAAGTTACGACCTGCAACATCAGCAATGATCAAAATAAAGCTGAATTTAAAACATAACTAGCAAAAAAATATATTCGAGATTCTTTCAATATTTTTGCAGGCAAAAAACAGTAAACATTTTACATTATTAATTTAAAATTCAGACATTTCTGGAAATCAAGCAACCAAGTACAAGTACTACCATGCGATTGAGTTTAAAGAAAATTTCAATGATCATTTCCAATTTTAACAACTTTCCAGGACCCCTTTTACATGAAATGAAATACAAGAATTGTAAGAACCATGTACAAAAAACAATCGAGCAAATTAAATAAGACAGCTAACTATGCTAAATTAAGTGATTCTATTTTGGGTAAAATACCATCTAAAAAACACCTAACCTTTTCCAAAAAAAGCCGGATTTTGACATTTTTAGTGGTATCACATGTCTTTAACAAGTAAATAAAAAACAAACCTTTGATGAAAAATAAGAGATTACTATGAAGTTACAGAAGGATGGAGTTTTTTCACATGCCTAGTAAGGTTGCTTTTTTGAATGGCACGGTATCCACAAATATTGCACACATATGGTTTTTCCCCAGTGTGAGTTTTTAGGTGGTCTCTTAGATGGCACTTTTGGGTGAAAATTTTTCCACAAGTTTCACAGTAGCACAGGTTGCAACCTCGGCGTTCACTGTCATTCCTTGACATGCTGGTCACCGAGATCATTCTTGACGCACAATAATCTTCAAACCCTGAAACACAATAAATTTGTCAGATAATAAACACATGAAGGAAAAATGTTTTGGTGCACTAATAAAGAATCCATAAAATTTTACATTTCAGAAAATTAGAACTTTGGGATAAGTAACACACAAATTTTGACATAAAAGGTAGATGGAGATAAATTGTAGCATTAAGTTTAATAAATTTCAAAAATATGTTACAAGCAAGAAAATACAGATGAATTAAATGAAGTAACAAAAAAAAATATGTTCTGATCCAGCAGATAAAATTCTTTCTCTATTTCTCTCACTTTTACACATTCCTTCACGGAAGCACTCGACGGCTGTAAATTTTTCTATAAGAGTTCCAGGGAAATTTCGTCATCTGCAAGAAGTTTCATCAATTTTCTAAAAATCAGATTGTATTTGTGATTGGTAAATTCAAACAAGACTTCATTTTTTTGTACAGGAGTTATAACTGGATATTTTGTCGACAGAGATTGAACATAAATGTCAAGAAATGAAGAGGAGTTTAAGCTTTCTCAGAGCATTTGGAGAATAATGCCATTTGTTTTTTATTCAGATTCTAAAATTTTCCACTACACTAACGTATCAGAAATAGAACAAGTATTATTACTTTGCTAGCTAAAGGATTAATAGGCTAACATTGCACAAAAGAAGCTCAATTACTTTTAACTTTTATGCATTATTGGTCCCTCATGTATAATTTATTTAATGCCTAGTGTTCACTTAGCAGTTAAGAAAATGAAGGAGATAAACTTAATTTCAGTGAAAGAAAGATGGAAAAATAAACTTTCAACAAAACCTGGTTGTCAGGATGAAGAAATATTAAGGACATCTGTAGCAATTTTGCTCTTAGATAACAGGCAGTGGTTGATGATTTTACAAGACTTCTTACAGCACAAAAAGCAATACTGACAGAAACAATATGCTTTTTAATTTTAGGAAAAACTCTTAGTTCATATAAAACTCCTAGTGAAAAGGACAATGATATTTTTATATAAGCATAACCTAATTTGAAGAAATAAGGGATCCACACCAGAATTTTTCCTGTACTTTCAGTAGTTTCCAGCCATAAAATTTGCATAACCTTCTAACCAAATGCATTCAATATTTGGTGATTTTTCCTACATCCTTATAACTTTGACCACTACTGTGTGACATCATGACTTAAAGTTTTCCAATATTATTTTACATGTTGATTTTACTTGAACCAACTGGTCCAGTGGTCAGAGCAATCTGACTGTGATGGGGGGGGGGGGGGGGGGGGGGTTGAATCCCGGCTTGGGCATGCATGTACTTTCTCTCTCCTGTCCCTATCCTTTCTTTGTGTGAATGTATTGTGCTGTGAATAGTTGCCTACCACCCTATAAAATGGGTCCTTATGGCATGTAAGTACTGTGGAAGTCAAACTCTATGCCGAATTACTGTGAAGTTAGAAAAGTGAAAAAGAGCACCCCTAATTCCCAGCCTAGCTGGCACAAGACAACCTCTTGAACTTTTGTGTTTTGGTCATAAACTTGGTATCTCAAAAAACTAGATAGCTTGATTTTTTTTACTGTCTATTCAACTTTGTGATATTGGGAGCACACTGAAATAAGTATGCTAAGTACTTTTTAAAAAAAGAATGTAGTACAATTAATAAAAATTTCAAAGAAATTAAAAATTAGTATAGTACAGAAGCCGATGAAATATTTTTTAATAATATATTTTACTTTCACATTTTCATAACATTAGAATGCAAAATAGGGGGGAAAAGATACATTCTGAGAATAAGCTTGAAGTTATACAGCAATATTCTGCAACATAAAAGCGTGGATCAGGTAAGCTTTAATGCTTAAAAAATAATAAAACAAATAACAAATTAATAAATTAGACAGTACAATAAATTTAAAATTATTATTTCATATGCTTCAACATATGTTTATGAAGATAGTCCATGCGAGATGCTCTGTATGAACAGTGATGACATCCAAATGGTTTTTCTCCGGTATGCAGAGTTAAATGTCGATTTAGGGTATTTTTTCGACTAGTACAATAGCCACAAACATCACAAACAAATGGTCTCTCGCCAGTGTGGATCCTTTCATGTGTGTCTAAATTGAATTTTTTGTTGAAACTTTTCCCACAAGTATGACAGATGAACGGACTTTGGGCATCATGAGCAGAAGAGCATTCAACATCATTCTTTAGACGACTGGTAGACAAATAAGTTGATAACAAAACATACTCGTTTTTTATCCCTGCAATAAAATTACTATGCTGAGTAAAGAGTAAGTATTGGAAGTGAGAGGAAATAAAGAGAGATTTAAATATTTATTAAAGTATTTTGAATTAATTATATTTGATGTGAGAAGTTTGATTTATTGTAAATATGCTTAGTTCTACTCCAAAAAAAAGCGATTAACAAATGATATAAGTGAAGGTACAGATGGTAAAGTTAAAGGAAAGACTGTTCTTCCGACAGTCATTGCTGAAGGTTTAGAGCTACTCTGCCATGCTAAACACAAAAGTTGTATCTGTACGTTTTATCAAAATTGAGTTCACCAGGCGGTTCTTTATAACATACAAGTATTTTACCTATATGCAAAGTTTTTACGATCATTTGTGAATGTGAAGTATTTTTTTTTTTAATCTTAAAAAGAATACTCCTAATCAAATGTATGGTGGAGTAAAACTTTAAATAGCAGTTTCTCATTTTCAGCTCAGATGCAGATACGACATTTGCGCTTAGTAAGGCAGTACTCCTCTTGCAATAGCTTTAAAAATATTAAGACTTCTTCTAAACAATGAAACCAACAAAAGACAGTGATGACTTCAATTTTAAAAGAGCAGAGGAGCATTAGATTTAAAGATGCAAAAGAAAAATATGAAATTACACACAATAGAATATAAATGTGACGACCAGCAACAGGCTCTGCGCCCAGCTAGGCTGGTCCTAGTCAGTTTATAAGTCCCCAAACAAGATGAATGGCCCTCTTAAAGCTATCCACCCCCTTGCTCATTACCACCTCTTCTGGTAAGCTGTTCCAAGAGCCCACGACCCTACTAAAGAAGTAATTCTCCCTTTTTCCAGATTAGCCTGAGATTTGATAGTTATCTCATGGATCAATATTTGCTTATCCTGCAATAAACAACTTTTAAAAGTTAAGTTTTTTTTTTTTTTGGAAGCTAACTTGTACTGACGAATTTCAGTCATTAGATTTAGGGATGATTAAGTCATATAAACTGCATTAAAAAACTTTGTTTTTCATTGTTTTATAATACATTCATGCAGATACTCAAACATTCAGAAGAATGGTTTTGGATTCTTTAGGAAACATTATTTATTAATCTAAGCAGTTGAAGAACTGTGGATAACTTTGCATCCAAGTACATTTTCCAAAAAGGTTGAATAAATACATTTTTTAAAAAAATTAGATTTAAAAATCAAAACAATAAATTTAAAAGAGTTTTATAAAATAATATTTTTACATCATCAAAATGAAATCCCATCCTCATCTTCATCTAAATTCAAAATGTTTCATGAGTTTGTGCAGTTATTTCCACAAAATGTAATGAAGTTTATGGTTGAATGGGGTTTTTTTATACATGAAACATTGGAATAAGACCAAAGCAAACTGCAGGGCTCCTAACAAGTCCCTATTTTATAACTTCAAGTCCTTAAAAGTTCTTTTCTTTTTTTTTTTCAAAATCTGGCCACCTTTTCCTTTAAAATCTCAATTCCAATTTGAGTTTTCCTTGTAACCGCTTTTATCAACTTGCTTTTTTAAAGTTTTTTTTTATATTAAAAAAAATGTTCACACCCCTAACATAATACAGTGTAACTTCGATTTAACGTTACCCAACCTAACAATTTCCTCAGTTTAGTGATATATTTCACTGGTCTGAGTTTAAATCCATTGAATATATAAAGCTACTCGATTTAACGATAACTTTTTCCAGTCCCTTGACAATCTTTAAATCGAGGTTCTACTGTTATTTAAAAATTGTGAATCAAATGAGGACACAAAGCTGGAGTTTGAAATTAATTACTTGGTTTATAATTCAATCAACAGTGTTTCTTGCTCTAAGCAAAAATAATTTCAATAAAAAAATTTAAAAAATTAGTTGATTAATTGGCTAAGAATGACCGATTAAAATTATCTATTAAATTATTTTATTAAAATAAGTAACTGACTGAAAGGAGACTCTTAAAAATTTTTCAGAGGGACTCGGGTCTTGTCACACTCTATAGTCAACATGTATGACAGGTAGTCACTTAGTAACTAATGCGTTAAGCAGGGCAACTAGTTCAATTATCAATTACGTTTACTCAAATTAGGCATCCCGTTTTCAATTTAAAAAAAAAATTGACAGCATAGTTTTTATACAACATTCTATAGGTTTTCACCACTTCAAAATCATATGCATAACAATGTGCAGTTTCGGGATCAAGTGCTGTAATTGCATTATTGCCATTAATATGATTGTATTCTTATATGTTTCTTAATGTGGACATCTAGATTTGATTTCGATTTAAGCAAAAGTTACAGAACGGGCACTTGAACGGTTTCTCGCCTGTATGTATCCTTTCGTGATATTCAAGATGTTTCCTTTTAAATGCCTTCCCACGTTTTGCAATTGTGATTCTGTTGAGCAGCAGTTGAGCAAGTTCTTGCTTTTCATGGCCTTTTTGGCAGATACTGGCACCAAATCCAGAGTGTAACGAGAAATCCGATAAAAATCAAATTTATTAATTTTTACAAAATGTGAGAAAACTAAAAAACAACTGAACACAAACTATTTCATGTGAAGCATTTAGCAATACAAAACAAATACTACCGTATATACTCACGTTTCAGTCGAGAAATTTATTACAAAAAATAAGGTTTAAAGTTAGGGGGTCAACTTAATGCAGGGCAGAATTTCCGAAAAATTTCCCCGATTTTAGAACATCCCTTTTAAGCAGATGCTAAAGATGTAAATATTACATTCTGCTATGCTCTTACATGGTCTGACTGTAAAATGAAGAATAAATAATTATAGTCAACGGTGGAATACGCGAAAAGTACGGGGATCGATGTATTCGTGATTTTGACAGTCGCGACTTAATGCTCATATTTTAAGAATAATGCAATAAGACTAAAGCATAAAATCTTATTGATATTAAATAAAAATAAAAGCAAAAAGGGAAAAAAAATATAACAGTGAAATCAAACCCTTTGCAAAAATCGCGATCTCAAAAAGTGAACCCTTTTGATGCAAAAGAATAAAAATCGCACATTTTTTAACATAAAAATGTTCATTACATTTTATTTTCCCCCTTTTTATTTCATTTAAGTTCAAAATTAGCCGCAAAATGCTCCTGTTTTTTTCCAAAAGTAGAGACTTGACCTATACATGAGTTTTCGATTTTTTCATGATTTTCCTCCTAAAATTAGGGAGGTCGACTTATATGCAAGATCGAGTTATATGGGAGTATATGCGGTGTACAGAAAAAAATCTACATGAGCCAGGGACTACTTTTGCTCTAGTTTAAAAATGTCACATATGCTTATGCAACAAGTTAACTGCACCATATCCAAAGTGTAGACAGAACTACCAGTAAATACTAGATAACTCATTGTGGCATACAGAGACTGCAGTTTCACATATGTTAGGAATCATCAGCATGGAATAGCTATAACAGATCTGGAGGCATTATGTGGTGGAGTCGCACCATGTCTGTTCAAGTTTAGCTACCAGTGTGACGGCAATGTCGCTTCTGTGAGAGGCTTACTGATTGCAGCTCTGTTAAGGCTATTCTAGACAGCTAATTATTAAGAAACTGCAGTCTCTGTATTGTGAAACAAGCTGTTTGGTATTTGCTTGTGCATGAGCACAAATTTTATATAATTAAACGTTGTTCGATGTAGCATGTTGCCTCATGCATATAGTCCTTTATATCAAACTGCAGAGCAGGTAAAAAAAACTATTTGTATCACTTCTTGAAGCAGAACACATCAATTTTGACTCCCAATTTAAAGAAAAAGAAAAATACTTTCATTTAAAAAGTAGTCAGACTCTAAGAAACAAAAAATTTAATTTTCAAAAGCAGTAAAAGTACCAACCTATTCCTGGTTAATTTGTAAACATTCATTTAAAAAAATAAAAACTAACAATAAATAGGGATAAGACTTATAATGAATGAACTTGGTTGTGGTTCAGTTTTGTACACACCACTATTGGCTTCTTCTGATCAGATAAATGCATGAGCAAATGGGCATTTAACATTCTGGAAGTATCTTTTCCAAATTCAGGTAGTCTGACTAGTGAATGCGCATACCCTAGTGAATGAATAGTCATGATTGAAAGTAGTAAGGCATCTTCACTTTTTTTTATGACAGAACCATAACTTTAAAGAATTAAGCAGTACGAGTGCTTAAAATCAAGGGTTTAAAATAATGAGAAAGTGTTTTTATAGCATAATTTTTTACCCGCATATATAAAGCAGAGGGAATCTTTAGTCACTGTACAAAAGGAAAAACTAACAGCTGTAGAAAGTTCAATTTTAAAACTGGTTGTTTATTATACACTACTTATATACAGCATCATAGTTTAACATCTTGTCCTCACTTAAGAGAATTGACGGTACAGTAGTTTTTATTGTTATAAATTACTTCATATACATACTTTAACAACAGTGATAAAAAATGAAATCGATGACATGATAAATATCATGCAAGGAAAATATTTTTTTTGTATCCTGGAGTCAAAAAAAAAAAAAAATTACCAGAGTATTAATGCAACCAATGTAGGATTAAAATAAAGAATTTTGTTTCGTATGGGGAGGGGCACCAGTCGTACTGCCTATCTCTCACAGGAATGAAACAATTTAATTAAAAAATTAAATTAGTAGTATTTCCATACATTATTCATCAGCACAAAATGTATTTTGAAAAACATAACAGGATATTTCAGAGCACTTTTCAAATGCTGAAAATCTCTGATTCCACACACAGACATGCAGTATACTATATTGTTTTTACTTCCTTTATAGAAGATATTTGTATAAATAATGTTTTTAAATCAATTTTTCTCTTTTCCAATCACATATTGTCATTAGCAACTGCACTACATCTTTTTCTCAGAAAACAAATCATCTAATTAGTATTTATGAAAGTTTTAAATTAGATGCATTTTTATAAGTTATTTAGCAGCACAAAACAAACCTTTTGAAGTATAATATGATATCTCAGTGGGATTTTAAAATTCTGAACACCATTGGTACCACAAATAGAAATACCACACATCATTTTATTCTTAGTTATTTTACGGAACATATTTGGACAAATAAACTTTTGAGACTATTTTTCTCTTTTTCAATAATTCACAGTTATTAGCCTAATTTTGTGCTGAGAGCCAAACATCTCCCTCAAAATAGTGTAACAATTGTGTAATATACATCAAGTGAGCCTTCTGTGTTGAAACAGTGTAGTTAAAAACACTAAACTGCACTTGCAGCTATATTTGAGGTAACAAAAGGATGAAATAATATTTTGTCACAACCACAATAATTTTTCACACTGTATGTTTTCTTTCTTTTTAGTTAGATTAATATAAAACAAATTAGAGCTTCACCATTATTTTTTAAATTAAATAATAAATAAAGTATTAAACTTTTAGATCAAAATTAAAGACTTTCGTGCAAATCATGGAGCATTTATAGAATTTTAGATCCCTCTCAGTTAACGGTACCACATGAAACCTGTTAAATACATTATACAAATAAAAAGGTGACGACCAGCAACAGGCTCTGGGCCCAGCTAGGCTGGTCCTAGTCAATTTTCAATCCCCAGTGAAGATCAATGGCCCTCTTAAAACTATCTACTCCCTTGCTCATTACCACCTCTTCCAGTAAGCTGTTCCAAGGTTCCACTACCCTGCTAAAATAATAATTTTTCCTAATATCCATGTTAGCCTGAGATTTAAATAGCTTAAAACAATGACCCCTTGTCCTGTTTTCAGTGCTAAACTTTAGCCCCGTAACATCTCTCGTTTTAATAAATTTAAACAGCTGAATCATGTCCCCTCGGTCTCTTCTTTGCTCAAGACTGTACATTTTTAGCCTTCTAAGCCTGGAATCATAATCTAAGTGGGAAAGTCCATTTATAACCCTTGTACCGCGCCAAAGATGCCCATATAGGGGGGCAAGGAGGGGCTCAACCCCGCTTAGAAATGAGAAATTATTTGCTTTTAGTGCTTTTTTCTTTGCAAAACTGTATAAAAATTTCTTTTCCAGCTATTAATTGATAAGTTATTAAAAATGTCAAATTTTAATGTCTCTAATCGGTTTCCATATGGAAAATATTCTGCTAAACCACGATTAAAATGTTTGAGCCCTCCCTTAAAATTTTAAATATGGGCGCCCTTGTACCTCGCCTTTGAACCCTTTCCAATACATTAATATCTTTCTTAAGATACGGAGACCAAAACTGAACAGCACACTCCAAATGGGGTCTTACCAAACTTCTATATAAGGGCAAAGAACTTTAGATTTATTTGAAATAGATCTATTGATCCCAAGCATCTTATTCGTTTTGTTACAAGCTATAAAAAAAAGACATTTTGAGCAGCATTGTTTTTTTCTTGGTTAAATGTCCCCTACAGCAACAGAAGCCAGATTTGCTTTTTAAGTTCAAGCACTTATTCTTTAGGTTCCTTGAAAAAGTTATACAGATACTTTTACTAATTTAACCTTTGATAATATATACTGATTTTCTGAGAAAGAAATGCTCAAAATAAAAAAAAAAATTATCTCTAATCAAATAATTGTAACTTGCATATTACAACATATAACACATACAATAATCATTTCAACCGGCATAATACGTGATAAAAAATAGATGCTTTTACAGCAGCTCTTTTGTGCTACTAGAAAATTAACCATTGTGATAATATATGCTGTATGTTACTAACACGGTATCTTTCCTTTTATTATAGCAATGGTAATCTGAATTTTCAATAATGCAGATATTCAATGTTTAGCCATGTATAGCTTGATCATAGGTGGCTGGTGCACCAAAAATGTGAGGGCTCAAAAGAAGTGTGGAGGTTAGAGGGCATGGTCCCTGAAGCTGCATGTTTCTTTGTAAAATTGGGATATAAATTGCTGACTTTTAACGTTATTAAAGAAATAATTTCTATAAAAAAAGGGAATATTGCATTTAAAATCAGGACAGATGATCACTGCAGACTTACCCCTTCCATTTCAAAGTTCCATTTTTAAGAAATAAGACTATTAAAGTCCATTTATTTAGAATTTTAAATTTTTACTTTCGTGAAATGAATCAATCCACTAAAAAAAAAAAAAAAAAAATCCTTTTACAATCAATTATTAATTTTTACCTCTGAAAAAGATGGGGACAGCCTCCCCCCCCCCCCTCCACTGCATGAACTGCCTATGAGCTTGACAGAGAAGCAAGATTTCAGCACTGACAACAGATTAGGCTGATTGGTTTCAAACAAGTTAAGATAACAAACTTTCTTACAATTTTATCATACATAGAAAATATTGTTACAAATTCTGTAAATAGTAATCATTGTAGTAACCTAACCTGTAAATAGTTTCCCGTAATGAATATACATCCCCTTTACATTCGGCCAAAGTATACGACCCCCCTATTCTTTTTTTCTTATTTCATTCACTGATTTTATCAATGAAAGTGTAGAACCGTATAGCATTTTCTGGAATATTTGAGAGCTCTCTTTTCGGTGTGTATATAAACCGTTACGCTGGATAAAAAGTTTAGTTTCGATTGAGAATTTGTGCTGAGAGTGTATTAGCTTTGTTTATTGCGAGGCATTTCGCTGTGTTGTTTTCGTATTTGGAAGTAAATACGTGTGTAACCGTTGAGTTTACGGTGTTGTGTGATGCTTGTTTAATTGCTGATGATTAATTTAGCAGTTGTTAACGATTTTTCCTGTACATAGTGTAAATAAAACTCCTGTATTTTTCATCAAGAACTGTGTCGTCCTTTCAAGAAAGTTTGAAGCCGCACCGGATCCGTTACAATATAACTAAGAGCAAGCAATCGGCACTTGTCTTATGGATATGGTGATTTATGAGCAGCATTTTAAAATATTTGAAACAAGGAACAGTACATTGCTTTCTGATTCACTTTTATTTTATTTATTTATTTATTTATTTATTTATTTTTATAGATTTTTTCGAAATAAAGACCAAAGAAAATTAAACAAATGCCAAAAGACCAAAATTTTCTGTTCTTTTATTTTTATGATCTTAAGATTTTTTCAATATTACTTTTGAAATCTTTTACGGGAATGCATTTTTGAGTGTCTCGCAAGATGATGTTTTTGGCTGGTGCGATAGCCACAAATTTCACAAACAAATGGTTTCTCTCCTGTATGGATCATTTCATGTTTTCTTTGGTTGCTTTTATGGTTGAATGTTTTCCCACAAAATTTGCAGACAAATGCACCCTTGGCATCTTGTCCACCGGTATCTTCACATTCATTTTTCACACTAATTGTCAAATAATCCAGTGATGAATCAAATGTGCCCTTGGCATCTTGTGCACTAGTATCTTCACATTCATTCTTCACCCTAGCTGTCAAATAATCCAGTGATGAAACACTATACTGTTCAAGACCTAGAAAACAGTTCACTTTAAGTAAAAACTGTAATACAACAGAGACATAGAAAGTTATGAACTGAAATAGACCAATGAAATTTCAAAGAGAAATTTAAGATGGCACACTAGACAGCAATATTCTCAGATGAAAAAAATGCATCAACAAACAAAATAATTTTAACTGAGTACAACTACATTTTACACATAAATTAATTTATAAAAACTCACAGGGTATGGAAAAATGTCCTAAACACTAAACTATTTAAAGAAAATTGCTTAGATTCTACAGTTAAAATTAAAAAATAAAATAAATGCTACACATAAGAATCTAGATGAAAATGTAAAAGTGAGAAATCACAGTTGGTATTTAAAAGGGTATAACAAACATATTCAAAAATTTTTGTATATATATTATACTATACAGAAGTTAAATTGTTCATTTAGGATCTACAGAGCTTGTGAAGCCTTCTTATATTTTAATTTTTACACAGGAAGACTTGGCAATATGTTTGAAGATCATGTAACAAGGCAGCAAATGTTTACTAATACAAATACAAAAGTGACGGCCAGCAACAAAAGACTGTGTAAAAAAAACTAAAGCACATATTTCAAAATGTAGCATATGTTTTTAAACAAGAAAAAATATCCTTTTAAATAAAACAAACCGCAATAAAATATATTCTACCATTCCTAAGGTAATGTACTTTAAAGATTTTGATGAAAATCCCAAGTGAGAAATCGTGACAGGACTGCCATCTTTGGCGGTCTGTATCTCGGCTCAGAAATTTTTTTGGGCAAAACAAAAAAAAAAAAGTATTTCTTAATTTTTTATGAATTTTAACACATGTTAAATTCAAAAAAATCCGAGACCATCATGTTACAGCCCTTTTTGAACTGACATGGATTCCTACTATAAGTTTAAAATGTTGTAAACTACATTTAAAAAAAAGCAAACTGAAAACAAAATACTAGTGTGTTACATTAAATAGTACAAATAACTACCAAATAAAATTTTGATGCTATTGTTTTGGTCTTTTATAAACCCTGAAGAAAAGTTTCTTGGTTTTCACTTAAGTAGGAGGGCAACATATTTATTTTCTTTTTGAAATGAACTTTATTTACACAACCATAGTAATAATGGCAAATAACAGTCACCTGGAGCAGACCCATCATTTGGGTGATCAGGATTGGAGGGCCAATCGACCCCTTCATCTCCCACAGATTTTAGAAACATAATGAACTCTGGCATTTTGATACGTAAATTGTTGTTTTTGTTGTTGTTATTTGTAAAGATTTGAGAAACATAATGAAATAGGGCATTTTTATATGAAAATTGTTGTTTTTTCCCTATAAAATGTTCTGAAAACTACCCTTTGCCCTCCCCTCCTCACTCAGAATTTTTTTAAATGATGGGCCTGACTGAGAGATGAAGAAAGCTGATAAGTTCCAATGGGCACATGTTTCTTTTGAGTAACACAGCCAAATCAAAGGTTAATAAGAAAAAGTTCTGTTAAAAAACTAAACAAGATTCTTGTAGCACAACTACAAATCAAACTTTATTCACAAGTGGAAAGAAAACAAACCAAAATATAGTTTTGTGTACAATGTTTAGTCTGCACAAAGTAAATCATAGTGTGCTATATTTTAATTTCATCTACAAAGAAATTCGGTTCACAGCACAGTACAGAAAAAAAAATGGATTCATCAATCCAGTTGACCATGAACACTTAACATCATGGAATATTTCTTTGTATAATCCTTTAAAAACAGAATATTTTGTCAGAGTTCATGCCATAAATTATTAAGATAGCTCATACTTGAATTAGACCTTTATCCAGACTTGTTTTTTAAAACTATCAATATTATGATACTTTCATAAAATATAAATAAGTCAAGTGAAATAAGCACCCTTAAATTTTTGTATTAAGCTGATATATTCCTTTGAAAGCTTTCTTTTTGGAGATAGCTACACAGCATCCTGAAATTTCCAACAAACCATGAGCTGAGTTTAGTACTGAATTGACCAAGTATAAAGCATCAAATGAGTTATGACAAAAACTAAATAAAAGGGCATGACATAATTACAATTTTTTAATACTCAAAATTCAGCTCAGATTAATACTGTTTAATTGATTTCAGTATTTTTTCATCATTGCTGAATTAAAATACAATAACAAGTCAAAATATCAACTTTATCACAGATCTAGCTATTACAGATATTGTTATTGTGAATGCTCTATTATCAGGCACTTCAAATATTCTAATCTGTAACATGAAAAAATATATTTTTTACATCAGATTATGAAAAAATAAATAAACAGTTTGATTTCTGCTTCCCCTAATGCTCATAGGCGGATTTAGGCCGAAATACTTGGGGGTGCAACAATAACAGGGATCTGAGGGGGGGGGGGTATTCCAGGAATAACAAGGCAGTGGCGAAATCAGAAAATAATTTTAGGGTGGACACACTTTTAAGTCTAAAAAACGCGATGTAAACCATATTTAGTAAGATTAGGGAATGAACAATTCTTAACATTTCAAACTGCAGAAAAAGTCTTAAACGAAAGTCGATATTAGAAGCAATGTTTGAATCTAGCTACTGGTTTGGAATGGGATTCACGCTCCAGAAAAAATTTGAAATAGTAGTTTTGTAAACGCAGTTTTACAGTTCTTGGTGATATTTTAGAGGCAAGAAAGGTACGTGTGGCTCGAAGGCTATTTTTAGAAATTTTAGTCTTATAAATATGATTATAGTTCATATTTATAGTTTGGGTTATGAATGAGACTTATAGACTGTCTCTAATCGATTTTTTGAAAAGCAGATAGAAATACGTAACCCCTCCCCTATCCCCCACGCTACCTCTTTAACTTTTCATAATTGAAGTTTCAAAAATACTACGGAGGACAATTTTTGCTGCTGTTACCGGATGGTGTGTTCTAGAACTCTCCCCTGGAAAATTTTCGAAATTGAAGTTCTTCTGCAATATTCCATGGCATTAAAAAAAAAAAAAGGTTCTCCCGCTTAAATATTTCGAAATAGTGGTTTTCAAAACCAAAATATTAACACCTCTTTGATGATAATAGAGAAAGGGGGGGGGGGGGGTCAGAGGCTCTTGTTCGAATATTTTCCAAAATTAAAGTCTTAAACACATGAGTGTAAGACCATATTTGGTAACGTTAGGGACACTGCAGTTTTTCAAAACGGAAGCTCCAAAAACGCAATTTTAAACGATTTTCGATGTATTTAGGTGATTAGAAGATCTTCCTTGCAAATTTTGCGAAAGTGAAGCCCAAGAAACAAAATTTGAGGTACTCTAATACCTTTAACTGGAAAAAGGGCTTTGGAGAAGAAACATTTTGAGGACTAATAGAAAAAATGAAAACAAAATAGAAAAAAAATCAAAAAAAAAAAAAAAGGGGGGGGGGGGAGGGGGAGATATGAAAGAAAGAGGATATTGTGCGAGAAGGCACACAATTCGCCGCCAATAATCTGAAGCTGTTGAAAAATTTATATGTCAATATTTCTTTTTGAAATAGAAATTAAGAATTTTTCCCAACATTCTTTTTTTTTTCCCGTAAAATAACGGCGTTTTCCCAAAATGAGATCTTTTTTTCTCTTCAATAATAAAGAATATTTTTTTTAAAAAACATCTACTCAGCATTTTGTGGGGAGGGTCATTAGTCTTGTGCCCCTCCCCCCCCCCCCTGTATGCACAACTGCAACAAAATGTCCGGAAGTCCTCCTTCAAAAAATTTTGATTATTTACCTTAAAATTGTTGGTTTTCGGTTGATTTCGGTGTAGATTTTATTGATCAAGTTTCTTGCAATAGCCATGTTTTTTTTTTTTTTTTTTTTTTTGGACTTTATTAGCCATTGTTGTTTTAAAATAGAAGAGTTTGTATTGATATACGAATAAATACCCAATTACAGAATATGCAATTATTCTATACAATAACACAGCACTGAACAATAAATTGTTTGAGAAGTTTCTTTATTTGCATGAAATTATTTATTAGGTTTTTTTTTTCCAAATGGATAAAATTACTTTAATACTTAATATGAGCACAGTTATGTTTTTCTTGCACTAGTGACGTGTGGTGATACACTGGATTCAAGTAAATTTACTAGTATAGCAGCTATGAATTTTTTCCCCCAACTGCGTTTCTGAATGAAATATACTAAACTAATTTTTTTTCAAAACCCAACCAAAAATTTTGGGGGTGCGGCGCACCCCCTGGCACCCCCGTAAATCGGCCTATGCTAATGCTTATATCTGATTAACCAAATAAAACAAATTACTAATATGCAGTTACAAAACATGACATGCATTTTACTTTAGATAATGAAATCTCGGGAGTGTATAGGACTTAATTAAAGAAATAAGAAAGAGAGAGCAACAAAATTTAGATCTTCACATTAGAAATAGTAACATTTGTTTTTTAAATTTAAACTAAGACAATTAAGGAACTTAGCTATTATTTCAAGCAGGTTTCACTTCGTTAGATTTTACTTATCTATATTTCATAACTGCTGTAAAGATGTGTCAACTAAGAATGCAAGGACACACAATCTGAAACTTCCAAACTTACAGAAAATGTACCAAAACTTGGCAAGTACCGTATTTTTGGGAGTAAGCACCGCATCGAAATATATTTTGAAGGAATTCTTATTTTTTTTTATGTATGCGCTGCACCTGCCATAAGCATTGAACCCAACATTAAACAAACTAAAATAACAATTAGTAGTAAAGAAAGCTAAAATGAAATGCAAATGAAAGAAATATTTTTAGTTAACAAAACTATATATACTTTAATGTAAATATAATTTTCTTAACGTGGGAGGAGACATTCGACCGAGGGACGCGGACCCTTTTCCTCAATGCCTCACCTATGCCTAACTCTCTGGCCCAAGTAGCACAAAAATATCGATCAACGTAGAAACAACATAGGTCAACCTTCGAATATCGAACAATAACGGATACAGTTCTTGAAACATATAGGACTGTGTTGAAGTATATTTTTTCGCCGACTTGAATTTAAAAGTCATTTTTACTGCTTATTTTGACGTTTGAAATCAATTAATCATTATTAAAAGCGTTTATATAGTAACACTGTTATTTATATAGGTTCAGAAGCAAAATAGAAAATTGCAAACATCCAAAAACATTGTTTTATGTTAGAAAAAATATTGAAACACTGACGTTTTTTGAGGTGACTGACGTACTTTTTCTACGGTGATCGTTATGTTGTGCATATTGCCGGCAGAAGGACAATCTGGTGCCATCAATCAGCAGCATTTTCAAGGTTTTTTAAAAACTTGGATTTTTTTCCTTGGAAAAAAAAAGACTGTACCCGCCGCACCCGTTATATGGGCCGCACCGGCAATTTTTATGCTTTTTTTTCTTGTATTCGTAGCAGCGCTTACCCCCAAAAATACGGTAATAAAGTTCTTGTCGTAGTTGTGATATCATAGGTGCAAAATAAAACATCATTTGATATATTTAACTTGTTTTCTAAAATATTTAAAAAATATACCACAAAACACTTTTTTAATGTAAGCAAAGTAAATAACTATAACTGAAAATTGCTGTCAGTTTTGCTCACTGCACATATAAATAAATCCAACTTTGCTTTTGAGTTGCAAATATGTAGAGGTTTTAAAATCGAAAGACATTCAAGAGAGAAGTGCAATTTTTCTCACATACCTACATTCTCTTTCATATTGAGAACAGGTTCTTAGTAACTCTGAAACTTTTGCATGCAATTTTAGTTGTAAATTTGGTAAATATCATTATTATACAGGTGTGCTGCATATACTGTGAAAGTCAAAAAACTGGAAATTGTCGACATTATCCGGTGAATATCAACATTCACGGACCAAAGACATCAGCAAAGATAGAATATTTCAAGTGAAACACTGATGAAACACTGATGAAAGTCTGTATTCTCCAATTTGGGTCTTTCACAGTAACATATATAATAGTGATATACCTTTTAGCACGAAAATGCGAAACATGAAAAATCTGCTAACTTGAAGTAACATAGCGGTCTGGACAGTATATTGTGCAATTCAACACAAAACTTTTAACAAGAAATGTTTATAGCATAAAAAACTATTTCACTTCATTAAGTTTCATGTTAAACATTTTCCACTGGATATATTATACATGTCTAAAGGGGATCACTGAAAAAAATGGCTAAATGAACTTTACGTAAAACAAAAATGTAAATTGACTTACCAAAAAAAAGACAATTTTAAAGGAAAATGATGTTTTAAAACCGATTTTGATAAAATAGTGTTCAAATTACAAAGTTAAAATTTCCAATTCACGTTATAAAACGAATGAATATAACTTAAAACAAAGACTTCATCAAAAAGTAGACAAGCCATTCCCCCCGCCCCCCAGTAGACCCTTCAATATATATATTCTATACATACATACACATTAGAATATCGATTTCACATTGTCTGTTTCATATGTTTTCAATCTTCAAAAATTATTTTCTGTTCGTCTGTGAAAATTCCTAAAGGAGTAATGTTAAAATATTCCGGATTTTTTTTTTTTTTTTCAGAATTTTCACTTTTTCAGAAAATCTGCTTAATACTTTTTCTTAAAACTAACAAATCCAATTTCCTTTGCAAGACTCACGTAAACTCCCCCCTCCCCCCCGAGCCTTTATTTTCAAGAAACTTTCTCAGCTGTTTGAAGCTGTCCTATCAGCCTTTCTGTCCCCCTCTTATTGTTTAAGTTATCAAAGCATAAAAATATTTCAACAATTTAACCAAGAAGCAAATTTGCAAAAGTTGTTATGAAGGAAATTGTATCTTCAAACAACAAACAAGTAACTAAATTTCTTCGACTGAAGAAAATGTCAAATTTAAAGGATATGCTTAGATTTTTATCCCGCCTCCGATTCTACGTGTTTTCCCCATTGATGTGATAGGAATACCTGCGTAAATTCAGGGTTCCACTGTGTGTGTATAAATTTTTAAACACATATCTTTTTTCAAGTATTTTTTAAATGAGTCATCATATGAAGCTTAAGAGATTCAGTATAAGCAGTTCTGAAGCTACAGAGTTGGCACTCAAAGGGCTTTTCTCCAGTATGAAGCCTTAGATGTCTTCTAAGATCAGCTTTACGATTTGTACGATAATTACAAAGCTTGCAACCAAATGGTTTCAGCCCCGAGTGGATCCTCTCATGTGCTTTGAAGGAGCGTCTTTGGTTGAAGCCCTTTCCACATGTATAACAGATATATAAACTTCTGACATCTTGGGAGTCAAAGCCTTCATCATCACACTTTGGAAGTTTGCTTGAAAAATGCTCCATCATTAAACCTTTTTGGGGGAATACATAGAAATTATTTATAAAAAAATAATTTAAATACTTGTGCAATGTAATATCTTCACATTACTCTTTTACAAAAATAAATGTTATTAAACTTGAATCATAGTTGCTCATCAGATATTTAAAAAACTTTTTAACTTGTCAATTGTTTAAATTCAGTTCTGACAATTGAATAAAAAAAAAGAATAATAAAAATACTTTAAAAATGGTGTAAATTGTTATATTCTTTCAGAAAATAAAGGCATTAAACAACAATGATTAAGTAGACAGATTCAAAGTTATTTCATCTTATAAAATAAGTATAAGTAAACCTCAGGCTAACTTGGAAATCAGGAAAAAGTACTACTTTAGCAGGGTCGTGGGCACTTGGAATAGCTTACCGGAAGAGGCGGTAATGAGCAAGGGAGTGGATAGCTTTAAGAGGGCCATTGATCTTCATTGGGGACTAATTAATTGACTAGGACCAGCCTAGCTGGGCCCAGAGCCTGTTGCTGGTCGTCACATTTGTATTTGTATTTGTAAAATTCTACAAGCAAGAGTTGTTTAAAGTAAAAAGAGATATACAACTGAATTGTTTCCGAAAACATTCAAGAAAGTTAGTTAATTTTCATACAGTTATATTTTAAAGAGCAATGAAAGTCAATTGAAATGTTTTTGCTGTTAGTTTACAAAAATATTCTACGGAAAGAGCAACTGCACATGCACACTATGCAGAAATAATGTGAAGAGTGGTCAATCACAAGCCACCAAATGAAACGCTGAGTTTTATATTCACGAGTCCTCACATGGTCATGTTGTTTACATTGATCTTCAAAAAGCTTTCAATAAGGTACCACATGTTGGTCTACTTAGAAAATGAGCTGATATGGGAATAGGAGAGAAAATTTTCATTTGAGTAAAAAACTAGCTGACCGGACGGAAACAAAGGTTAGTTGTAAGGGGAAATAGGAGGTTGCAACCTATTAAATGTTCATATTTTGGCTATTGGATATTGTTAATTGACCCTCAAAACTAAAAAATTCACCATCGCCGAATTTTAAAATACCGTGGATGATTTTTAATGAATTTTTAAAAATCAACGCGCAAAAGTGCGCGCTTCTGAAACGTCACGAGCCTACGTCACACGGCGCAAATGGGCAGCCTTCCACCGAAGATCAATTGTTTTCGCTAGGAACATTTTGAGCGCGCTGATATTTTTATTTTTTAGAAATTCAATAATCCTTTTGAACACACTATGGAGGCCGGATTCGTTAAAGCACAATCTAAATAATCTTCCTCAAGTAACACCAATGAGATATTCGAATATTTTCGAGGATGAGAGGTTTAATGTTCCAGAAACGCGAGGAGTTAAATGCGAGGAGAAAGCCTTTTACGTTTCGTCTTCGAAGTCGAATGCGTGACCTTCGCTTCTCCCTTATCGGAAGAGGGGATGACGTCACTTCCTATGCCATTTGACGTCACAAGAGCTTGAACTTCAAAAATTAATTTTAAAAAAACTACTAATTGTATCGCAAAATTTTTTTCACCTATGATGTTCATACATGTCACTCTATCATATAAAAATAAAATTGAAAAATCGAAAACTTCCATATTATTCTAAATGGAGTGAGGTTTTAAGCAAGGTTCCTCAGGGATCAGTGTTAGGGCTTGTTTTGTTCATTGTTTTTATGAAGGATATGAATAAAAATATTTCTGGGAACTTGAATTGTTTTGCTGATGAGGTCAAGGATATGGGGATTGTAGAAAATGAAGAACAATCAAATCAGCTGCAAGAGGATCTAGATGATATTACGGAGTGGGCTGATAAATGGGGTATGGCTGCTAATGTTGGGAAATGTCAAGTGCTACATTTAGGGCATTGAAATAAGTGTACAAGTTATTATTTGCAAAGTTCAGTCTTTAGTCAGGCAGAAAAACAGAAAAAGTTACTGATCTGGGCATCTTAATAAGTCAGGATTTAAAGTTTAGTCAACAGTGCAACATAGCTAGTAACAACGCCAATAAGATGCTTGGCTTTATCAATAGATCTATTTCAAACAAATCTAAAGTTCTTCGATCCTTATATAGAAGTTTGGTAAGACCTCATTTGGAGTATGCTCTTCAGTTTTGGTCTCCTTATCTTAAGAAAGATATTAATGTATTGGAAAGGGTACAAAGGCGGGCTACAAGGCTAATAAATGGATTTCTTATTTAGACTATGATTCTAGGCTTAGAAGGCTAAAAATGTACAGTCTCGAGCAAAGAAGAGACCGAGGGGACATGATTCAGTTGTTTAAATTTATAAAAATGAAAGATGTTACGGGGCTAAAGTTTAGCACTGAAAACAGGACAAGGGGTCATTGTTTTAAGCTATTTAAATCTCAGACTAATATGGATATTAGGAAAAATTATTATTTTAGCAGGGTAGTGGAACCTTGGAACAGCTTACCGGAAGAGGTGGTAATGAGCAAAGGAGTAGACAGTTTTAAGAGGGCCATTGATCTTCAAGTGGAACCTTGGAACAGCTTACCAGAAGGGGTGGTAATGAGCAAGGGAGAAGGTAGTTTTAAGAGGGTCACTGATCTTCACTGGGGATTGTAAATTGACTAGGACCTTAAAATAACTAGCGTTAATTCATTTGCAGTTCAGAAACTAGTGGCTAATGCTTTCTTTTATGTACAACTAGTGGTACCCGCACGGCTTTGCCCGTAATAGAAAATTAAAAGGTCTCTTGCTTCGCCTGTATATTTACAAATATGATACAAATATAAATTATATGGTGATTACATTATATGCAATCACCATATAATGTATGGTGAATTTTCTCGCCAATTGGCTTGTGCCCGTGCTACGGTTCCACGTTATGATAATTTCGCAATTTACTCGTCGATCTTATGATAATTTTGTTCTTAAAATTGGAATAGAAAAAGAACCACATCGAATTTTCGAAAAATCGCATCTAGGTGCACATCCCCATGCTACAAACTAACTGTGTGCCGAATTTCATGAAAATCGACCGAACGGTCTAGGCACTATGCACGTCACAGAGATCCTGACAGACAGAGATCTGGACAGAGAGAGATCCTGACAGACAGAGAGACTTTCAGCTTTATTAGTAGTAAAAAAAAAAACATTATAAAGGTTTCAAATTCTTGCAATGCTATATTCGAGAGTTTCCCAAACTGTGTTCTGCGGAACCCCTGGGGGTCCGTGAGTTCATGCCAGGGGTCCGCGGTGCTATCCAGGAAAAACATTAAATATAATTGTGATTGAGGGACAAGTAACGATATTTTAATTAAAAAAGAAAGTATATTTTTTATGAGAAATAAAAAAGTTCATGTTTAAGTACATGCAGGATGCAACAGCAGCACCCCCCCTCCCCCGTAACTCTTGGAAGTAAACACACTACAAATTAATTAAGTTTGTACATAACAATGTTCATATTGTTACAAAATTATATTAAGTAAAATGCAAACATTGAGGCACATTTTTACAGCTGGGATATTACACTTCAAGTAAAACAATTTTTTTCTTAATAGGATTTCCAATAGAGTTTTACTTCTGTAACTCAAAATATTAATGTAAGAAGTTAGAAAAAAAAAAAAGGATTTAACTGTGTCCGACAATTTTTTTTTTTGCTCGCACGTGACTGGGGGGAGGGGGGATTCATAATTATTCCAGAGGGCGTGCGCAGAGGTCTGAAGTTTGGGAACCTCTGCTATATTCTAAGAGCCATTTTTTAGGATCTGCTCTGTTTCAGTATGAGTAAATGTATTTGAATTTATTCTTTTCTCAAAACGGTGAAAACCAGACGTGCCCACACTTTTGGGTATAACCCTTTAGTTTGGGTTTAAAAAAAAATCAATATTCTTGAAAACTTTGTATTATCAAATGTTGGATGGGAAGGTATGATTGAAACTAACTCTTGCCCAAACAACGTAATACATCTAGCAGAGTGAAATTGGAGTTCGTGAAACAGTATAATTGAAGACGAATAGCTCATTAAACATCAATTAATTTATTAAAAGATTAAAAACAAAGTATATGGCTTTGACAAAAAGTAAATAAGGATAAGTATATCATTATTGCAAATACCCCGTTGACCTAGACTAATAAGTGTTATCAATTGACCCGACTATCGTTTATGAGGAACGAAGTCTTCAATGGACAAACGTCATACTACTTCAATTAAACAAAAAAAAAGGCTAACAGCCTAAGCTTGCTGAACAGACAGCAAGTTGGCTTGCCTGACATGAGCCAACGCGTCTAGGCTGTGCAAGAAGTGAGAGAGAGATCAACTGATAACAGCTTTGCTTATATTCAGAATCTCATTAGCATATCTTCACTTCAATGCTACCTGATCGTGATCTTCAGTGGCCAAGCCCGAAGCGTGTGTACGTGACGTCACATGTTCAAGAAGAATCGACGTTAAATTAGTCACGTCATGGGCAACGCCCACTACACGTGCCATTCTCTATTCCAAGACTAGTTACGTCACGGATTCTAGCGTTCATTAAGGAACAATGATATGAAAACTGCAAATATGTAAAATGTTATCTAACATACAAAATGATAATAAACCTTCACTTAGATTGACATACTATGTCTATCAAGGCCTCCCCATTATCATTTTGATAATCTAAAAAAATTTGAAAACTGTATAATATTAAACAATTTTTAAAAATTTAGCCATATCCTTTTACAAAACACAATAATAATGTTAATAGAACAACAATTATTAGAACACTTATTTCAACATTAACAAAAAGGAATTCCGGAGATCCGTAACGTCCGAGAAACACAACATCAAAAAAACAGTTCATGTTCGAGGAAAGTTCATCTTGTTAAATCAATTTAAATTTCTTCTCAATTGAAAGTTCCTTGTACACATACGTCTGAAAAACATGGAAAAAAATACACAAGTAACTGTTCAAATCAGCATACGTAATACATTATAAAAAAAACTCTAGGATTTCCAATATTGATCAATGATAAAATTCACTTTTTGAAAAAAAAAATTGATATACTATGTTTGAGTTCTATTTTAAACTTCTCATAAAGCATTCTGCATTGCTAAGAGAAACTCAAACATTTTTTTTTTTTGAATTTATCATAAACTTTTGGTCCTTTAAAAATTTGACCCATAAAGTTGTGACCATTTAAAATTCCAGTTTTAATATTTTTATACTTGTTAGGTAAAAAAAAATTAAATATTTCGAAAAAGTAATTTTAACAATTTTACAATTTTTCCCGTTCAAAAATTAATTGACCCTAATCACTTCATCAATTACCCCACTGGAAAACGATCTAGTGGCTTTTACTTGACTTTTAACGAAGATAACAATCAATCAAATTGTTCACCTTGTAAGACATTTAACATGAAAAATATCATATGATGTAAGTGCAAATACGAATAGTCAAGAGTTACAAAAAACATTTTCAAAATTTGGGGAAAAAAAATTTCTTAAAAACAATGTTATTTTTGTTCACAATAAATATTTTCAATAAATGTTTGCAATTCAAAACGGGTTTGAGATTTCGTGAAAATATCTGCCAAATTTTCCTTACTTCGAATATATTTAATGTCAAAAACATTTTTACAAACTAGATCTCTAATAAAAAATAGTTTCACATCTATGTGTTTGCTTCTATGGTTTTCAATAGGTGAATTTACAAAATCAATTGATGCTTGATTGTCAACAAAAAGAATAGATTTAAATTTAGATCTTTTGATTATTTTATTTCCGATGCATTCATCTAATACCCTATCAAACCACATCAATTCCTTAGCGGATTCTGTCATTGCAACAAATTCAGCCTCCATAGTGGATAAGCTTATACTTTTCTGTTTAAATGTACGCCATTCAATCGGCGATTTGTCTAGAAAAACAATTTGTCCGCCTAAGGATGTGCGATCGTCTCGATTTGACGCGAAGTCAGAATCCGAGAAAGTAATCAATTGAATTTTGCTGCATTGTAACTTTAGTTTTAAATCTCTCGTTTTCCAAACATATCCGAGTAATTTGACAAGGCCATTCCAATGAATTATACCAGGATTTGATTGGAATTGACTAAAAATATTTACTGCATATGCTATGTCTGGACGAGTTCTATTTGCTACAAATGCTAAGCAACCTACTAAATTTCTATGCGGATATTTTGTCATTTCTTTTACTTCATCATCAGTTTTAGGACAATCAACATTTGAATAAATGACTCCTTTGCTAATGGGTAAAGATGCTACAGGAATGTTAAAATTTTCGAAACGTTCATAAATTTCCTGAATATATTCCAATTGACTTAAACACAAATCATTTTCTTCGTTTAAGAAATCTACCCCTAGCAATTTGCGTGTTTTTCCTAATACTTTTAGATCGCAGTATTCATTCAACATGTTGATTGCGCTATTTATATAACATTCATTTTTACCAAATAAAACAATGTCGTCGACATAAAGAAGTAAAATTACATATTCATTGAAATAAACACAATTACAACTTGAAAATTTAGAAAAACCAATTTTACACAAAACTTTTTCCATTTCATAATACCATAAACGGCCACTTTGATGTAAGCCGTATATAGCCCTTTTGAGTTTACAGTATAAATGTTCTTTACCTTTAATTTCAAAACCTGGAGGTTGTGTCATAAATATGGTTTCCTCTAAAGGTGCATACAAATACGCGCATTTAATATCACATTGAACATGCATCCATTTTTCACATACTACCAATAGTGCGAAAAAAAATCTAATTATGCCGAATTGGACCACCGGAGAGTAGGTCTCCCAAAAATTTAGGCCCCTGATCTGAGTATGACCTTGAGCACATAATCTACTTTTGAAACATACTACCTGACCTTCCTCATTTTTCTTTACCGAATAAACCCATCTCGATCCTATTGGTACCGTATTTTCAGGCAATTCAGACAATTTCCACACCTCGCGATTTAACATCACGTCATATTCCTCTTTCATTGATGCCTTCCATTGATCCCATTCTTTTGATTTTAATGCCTGTTTGTAAGTACTCGGAACTTTAATATCCTCCGCTAGTCATGAAGAATTCAAATCTACTTTTGGTCTATTAGCGGAAATTTCACCTTCAAATAGGTCCTTACCTACGAAACTAAACATATTTGGATCATACGCGATATTATGTTTATTGCAATATTTGTGAACATCATGCATGGATCTTAATCTGGTATTTTTCCCTTTCTCAAAAAAATAAATATCATTCCTAGAACTATCCGTCCTGGGTCTAACTTTTCTAACCCAAGTTACACTTTTTAAAGGTTTACTTTTCCCGTCAACTTCGCTTTCTGATTCTGATTGTAATTCGCTTTGACTAGTTTCCCCCTCCTCACTGAAAACAGATTCTTCTGCCGTCTCGTCAAGGTCAGAACTTTCGACTTGAGTGAGAGGCCAATTTGGGGTGACTTTTTCTTTCTCTTTTACGTTCGCGAATTCATCTTTGTAGAAAGTGTTTTCTTTGAAGGACACGTCTATGGATTCTATAATTTTATTGAGTTCAGGAACAAAAATACGATATCCTTTTCGTTTAAAAGCATAACCGACCAACACTCCTTTTTGAGCTTTTGCATCGAGTTTATTTCTTAAATTCTTTTGTATAGCTACGAATACAACTGTGCTAAATGCTCTTAAATGACGAGCCGAAGGTTTTCTGCCTCCGTACAGTTCAAAAGGTGTCTTTTTCTGGTTTTTGTGGCAGACGCGATTCCACGTATAGACAAAATATAACATGGCTTCAGGCCAGAAATTTTGTGGTAATCCGCTTTCTTGAAGTATTACGCGAGTTGCGTTAGCTACCACCCTGTTAAAGACTTCCGCTACTCCATTTTGCATCGGAGTAAATGGTACAGTTAATTCGTGCTCTATGCCCTTTTCTTTACAAAAATCATCAAACTCATTGTTTACAAACTCAGACCCATTATCTGTTCTTACAAATTTTACATTTTTACCAATAAAGTTTTCTGCTCTTAAAATATGGTACTTCAAAATTTCAGGAACTAGGCCTTTATTACAAATTGGATAAAGTGAACATCTCCGAGAAAAATCATCGATTATGGATAAATAATATCTTTCTCCATTCCTTCCCTTGACACTATATGGTCCCCAAACGTCAGCGTGAAGGAGTTCAATCGGTCGTTTCGACCGAATATTATCTATAGACTTAAAACTAACGCGTTTGAACTTTCCGATTTTACAATTGTCACAATTTAGTTTTATACTTTTAAATTTGGGTAAACCATTAACGGATTTGAAATCACCGGTTTGTCTGATAGAATCTACGTTCACATGAGCAAATCGCTTATGCCAAGTTTCCAAATCTACTGAATTATTTTCAGGAATGGGATTCTTATCTACATGATTATTCTCAGAGATTTCATTATCCACAGTTTCAACAATATACATGCCATTTTCAAGTTTTGCTTTAAAAATTGGACCCTTTTGGCTAGATACCTCCACGAAACCTCCTCCCCCTACAAATTTTGCACCTCCCTGGTCAAATTTAGTACCAGATAAAATATTACGACGTAATTGGGGAGAGTACAATACATTTTGTAAAATTACAGTTTCTTCACCAAAATTAACTTTAACATCTCCTTTTCCGACAATTGGAAAGTTTTTCTCCTTTACTGCTACCGCCATACGAACATCCCGAACTTTCTCAAAATTCACGAACCAGTCCTTTCTAAAGGAAAAATGATGAGAGGCGGCTGTATCAAAGGTAAATAGGTTCCTAGATCGCCCTGTGCCTGAATGACTTAAATTAGCTTCAGAGACAAAATATAATTCGTACTCACGTCTGTCGTTGGAAAATGACCGTCTCCGTCCTTTGGAATTCCATCGGCGACCTCGACTTCGGTTTCTACTTCGGTTCCATCGATTGGGTCTGTCACTCCTCTGCTGGGGTGAGACTTCTCGGGGATAACCTTGTTGAGTCGTTTGGTGGTTCCGTGGTGGATGACACTTTTTCCGTCTTGGGCATACACGCTTAATGTGGCCCTGTTCGCCACAGTGGCAGATAATCTTTGTCATATAAGCATACGTATTGGCTTCTTTCTCCATATTAAGGTTCTGGCGACCCTCTTCTACTATCAGATCAATGACAACCTTATCGAATCTAAACTCAGGTGCAGGACGTGTGAGAATGTTCTGGACAATATGTCATATGATCTAGGTAAATTTTGGAGAAGGTGAAACATCAGGTAATCCTCGGGAAACTCTGGATAAGCTAATTTTATGTTATCAAAAATTCGTTGAAGGCGAGCGGCGAATAAATTTAATTTTTCTCCCTTTTCAAGATGGCACTGATTTAATTGATTAAAATTTTGCATTTGAACGCATCGATTATTAGGGAAGAAATGATCCCTTAATTTCTTCCATGACTCCGCAGGATCTTCTATATTTTCAATGATTTTCTTTAAACTTTGGTTGATATTTAAAAAAATAATTGACAGCGCGGCTCTTCTTCGTATTTCGTAATCGCGAACATCTCTAGCGGTGATTTCGGCTTCCTTACTGATAACGGGCACTTTTTCCGATCCATCTACAATGGACCACGCATTCCTGTCCATAAGAAGGAATTTTGCATTTATAGCCCATTCCCTATAATTTTCATTCGTAAGTGGCTCTATGGTAACCCCAGAAGTAGCCATTATAAATCTTGACTTTTAAATTCGCATGCACGATAAAAAGAGTCTTGGATGAAAAAATCCTACAGTTCCATTAGGTAGAAAAAGAGTTCACTTCCAAAAAATTTCCGCTTCAAATATCAACTAGTGTAGCTTTTCCACAAACATTCGAGATCTCTATGAAATTTCGTAATTTGACTGAAGAACATCGGTAAAGGATACGATTAACACCATTTTCTTACACATCGCTTGTTACGGCCTCCCCGAATAAAACTTTCTTGCACAGCGGTATTTGCTCGAAAAAAAAATAAAATTTTATTCTCAAAAAAAATTTACAACTGATTCACTTTCAAAGAACTCTACAGGGGAAAGGCAATCTGGGCCCATAACCCCTTGTTGGATGGGAAGGTATGATTGAAACTAACTCTTGCCCAAACAACGTAATACATCTAGCAGAGTGAAATTGGAGTTCGTGAAACAGTATAATTGAAGACGAATAGCTCATTAAACATCAATTAATTTATTAAAAGATTAAAAACAAAGTATATGGCTTTGACAAAAAGTAAATAAGGATAAGTATATCATTATTGCAAATACCCCGTTGACCTAGACTAATAAGTGTTATCAATTGACCCGACTATCGTTCATGAGGAACGAAGTCTTCAATGGACAAACGTCATACTACTTCAATTAAACAAAAAAAGGCTAACAGCCTAAGCTTGCTGAACAGACAGCAAGTTGGTTTGCCTGACATGAGCCAACGCGTCTAGGCTGTGCAAGAAGTGAGAGAGAGATCAACTGATAACAGCTTTGCTTATATTCAGAATCTCATTAGCATATCTTCACTTCAATGCTACCTGATCGTGATCTTCAGTGGCCAAGCCCGAAGCGTGTGTACGTGACGTCACATGTTCAAGAAGAATCGACGTTAAATTAGTCACGTCATGGGCAACGCCCACTACACGTGCCGTTCTCTATTCCAAGACTAGTTACGTCACGGATTCTAGCGTTCATTAAGGAACAATGATATGAAAACTGCAAATATGTAAAATGTTATCTAACATACAAAATGATAATAAACCTTCACTTAGATTGACATACTATGTCTATCATCAAACAGCACGATTACTTAGGGAAAGTCAAGGAAGGATTAAGCTTTTTATGAAAGTACGGAGGAGCAGTCAGCAAAAAACGTTTGCTTGGGGGTAAAAAATGACTCCTCCCATAATTCTAGTATTAAAGTCAAGTGTTCAGAGAGGTTGACCCTCAAAAGCCCACTTACTGTCCACTTGGGGCCAAGTATTAGCTACCTTATATGTTGTAACCCATAATATAACATCCATTATTACTTCCTCTACTGTTTTACTAATGAGGACCAGTATGCAAACGCTTTTTCAACATCAAAAACCCACAGATAAAAGAATACACCAAGTTTTTTTTTTTTTTTTTTGTTCATAGAATATTTGCTCAAATGAGGATCTAAATAAAAAAATTTAATTATGCATAAATCTTAAATAGTATAAACAAACTTCCTTTATGTGTGCAAGACTATAAACATACTGTATACCTTCATAATTTTTGAGAAACATCAAAATGAGTAAAAACTAGAGTAAGAACATTAAATTTTGTAATTTTTTGAACAAACAGGAAGGTAAGAATGGCATTATCAAGGGAGTACTGATAAAAAGATGAATGCTGATAATTATATCAGCTGTTACATCCATATTACTTACCCTCTTACATCCATATAAACTGCCTGCAACCCTGGTTAAACGAGAAGTTTCAATTGAAATTTAAAAATATAATGGCTTCATATTTTACTTCTTATCAACTTTTCAGAAGATAAAATTCCATACAACTATATATATATATATATATATATATATATATATATATATATATATATATATATATATATAACATATTAAAAAACTATGAAAAGATTTCTTATTCAACCAAACCAAACTTTAAACATTCAAATGTTTTATTTATTTTTATATATATATGTAAGACAACTTTTTGTTCCAAATACTTGTAAGATAAATCATTAAAATCAAATACATATAAAAGCTTCAAACAATAACTACTCCGAATTTTTTCTGTTTAAAATAAAAATGCACAAAACAAAATGATTTAAAAGTTTTTTTTAGAAAAATAATTAAAAAATCTATGGACTTAAGGTATATTTAAAGATTAAGAGTTAACTATCATGTGTTTCATCATATGCTCCCAAAGAGATTGTAAGTTCATAGCTCGGAAATTACAATGATGACATTTATAAGGTTTTACCCCTGCATGAACACTTAAATGAGTTGTAAGATCGTTTTTTAATTTTGCATAATGTCCACAAATATCACAACCAAATGGTTTTTGATCAATATCAACAATTTCTTGCTTGATGGCACAATTTTGATTAAAGTTCTTCTTCCCACATTCTGAGCAGCCATCTCCACCTGCTATGTTGCAGATATGAGCGCTTTCTTCCTTAACTTTGAGAAAAGGACTAGGTAAAAGTACCATTGATGTTTCACAATCATTTAGCAGACCTAAAAAAAGTTTATTGTGAGAAACAGTTACATATACAACAGAGCGAAAAGCTACTAATATTTTGACAATAAAACTAGTATTTCAAAGAAAATGTAAACAGAAAAGAAAAAAATAATAATTAAATGACTCATGGTTTTCAAATACTTTCATTAAACATTTTTATTAATATTCAGAAAAAACATGACAAGCGTTAGTGTAAGTCACAAATTGTTTCACTACATTTAAAAATAGCAAATGATTGAAAAGCAACAAGTTAAAACAATAATCATATTAATAAATGTAAAATGAATGCCACCTGCAATTATATTACAGGCTGAAATGAAATACAACACAATTAATTTCATTCACAGTCAGAAACTGTTCTATAAAACTTCATTGAATGCAGGGCTGTCTGAAAGGAGGACAAGCAAATCTCTAAAATCTCGAAGTATGGCTACTTTGAAAATTAAAAAGTAGCAAGGAATTTTAAATTTATTTACCAATGCACAATTTACATCAAAGTTATATTCTGATGATATACAATTCAATTGCTATAGGAGTTTCAGACAGCTATAGCGTGTCTACAGTATGTGTACAAAAATAAATCCATCATTTATATTTTATCCACATTAACTATAAGTTTTTCTTTTACTAAGTTAAATTTTTGATATGAAAAGAATAAAGAATAAATGTTAATCTAAAATGCATAAAACTAACAAAATTTCAGTTTATAATTAAGTCTGTGAACAAGGAGCAAAAATACATTTGTTATAGTGAACCAGACCCTTGTGGGGACCCAACAAAAATTTTCAAAGTTATGATTGATCCTCTAAAACAGAAAATATTTCTTTTACTGAAGCCTCTCAGTACAAAAAATTCCCCTAATAGAAAGTTGGAAGATTTATTACATAAAAATGTACTACGATTTTCCATAACAGCTTAAAAACATTCTAATTCGTTCCCTAGAACATTTTTTTGTAATGAAATTGAATGCAGCTTCATTTACTTAAATAATTATAATGCAAATATACACCAATATTGTACAAAGTAAGCCACAAATATTGACAGATAAATATGAATAAAAAATTTGGAACAATATGAGTTAAGCATTACTAGTTTGAAAAAAGAAATTAAGATGATGTTTCCTATCATGAAATTGAACTGGTAATGAATTAGTATATAAGTTTACTAAGTAAGTCTGTTTGCTGATTTACTTTTTTCTTACTTAGTAAAACTCAAATAGACTTCAGACTACAAAAAAAAAAAAAACATTCAAATCTGAAAACTTTTGCCTGAAGCCTTTTTATCTGGGATTTAACCAAAAATAGTGCTTGTTTACCATCAAAAGTCATTTCCCGAATATGCCTGTTCTTGCTTCAAAATTCTCAGTGCTTGTCACAGTGGGATCATAGTGTTAAATTCTGCACTAACATCTCTGAAATAGGGTGCGTGTTGATTTAATGTTTAACCCGAAAATTACCCTTTATTAAGATAACACTTTAAGATTGTATATAAAAGTCTAGGAGCAATCATCTAAGCTTTAACCTATTCTAAGGTTAAAGATTTCATATGAAAAAAATCTACCAGCAAAAAAATGTTGAAATGAATACAAATCAGGTTATTAATCTTAATAAAGATAAAATCGAGGTTCAGAATAAAAGTTGCTTCTTCATCAGTACCAAATACAAACTCAACTCAGGGAACTCGAGAGGAGGCAATTTTGGATCTAGTTTTTTGTGACATTGGTAGTTTTGTTCAGGGCTTGAGTGTAGGGGAGCATATTGGAGATAGTGATCATAACAGCATTAGGTTCCGCGTTAAATTTGAAGTGTGCAAAGATGATAATTTTAGGTTTGTGCCCAATTTCAGAAACACTGATTTTGTTGCACTTAGGCAGAGCTTGAAAGAGGTTTTTTCGTAAGGGTTGGAAAATAGCGACGTAGATCAGCAGTGGACGGAATTTAAGGATAAACTTGCTAAAACCGTTGGGAACTATGTTCCATTTAGGAGAAAAGGTGTTAAGACCAAAATTTGGCCCATGTGGTTCTCCATTGAGACTAAAGAAGCTCTTAATTATAAGCAAGCCACTTTTCGTAAGTTTAAAGAAACTGGTCAGAGTGCAGAGAGGCTCCAGTATGGTAAGGCAAGGCGAAATTTTAAGTATTTGGTACGGATTCAGAAAAGGGAATTGGAGCAAAGGCTGGCAGATGACATTGATGGGAACCCTAAGAGGTTTTTTGCTTACGCTAATTCTGGGAAAGCTCGAAACATTCAAATTGGGCCTTTGGTTGATGAGCATGGAAATTTAATCCAAAACGATAGGGATATTGCAAATGTTCTAAATAACTTTTTTTCCAGTGTGTTTAACGATAACTGTATCTCAACAGTTGACACTAACAAGACACAAGCTATTGTACAGCTTGATGATTTTGTATTTTCCAGGGAGGAGGTTTTATTTCATTTGAAAAAGATTAAATCAACTAAAGCTCCGGGACCAGATAATATTTATCCAAAAATTTTAGTTGAATGTGCAGAGGAATTAGTGGATGTTATTTTGAATATTTTCAATGCTTCTTATAACTCGGGGACGGTGCCAGAGGACTGGAAGCTTGCTAACATAATGCCACTCTTCAAGAAGGGGTCTAAAGGTATTGCTGGGAATTATAGACCTGTAAGTTTGACTTCGGTGATTTGTAAGATTTTCGAAACTTTGATCAAAATTAAGATCATGATGTTCTTAGAGACTAATAGTCTGTTGACTAGTTTGCAGTATGGTTTCAGGAAAGGTAAATCCTGTACTACTAATTTATTGCATTTCTACGACAAGGTTACCTCAGCTTTAGATAACAAAAAATGTGTGGATGTTGTTTATATTGATTTTCAAAAAGCTTTTGACAAGGTACCGCATGTTGCTCTTCTCAGCAAGTTAGCTGACATTGGAATAGGAGGAAAAACTTTACTTTGGGTTAGAAATTGGCTTACTGGTAGGAAGCAAAGAGTAGTTGTGAGAGGAAATCATTCTAATTGGAGTGATGTTTTAAGTGGGGTTCCTCAGGGATCAGTTTTAGGGCCTCTTTTGTTTATTATATTTATGAATGACATCAATGAAAATATTTCTGGAAGCATGAATTGTTTTGCTGATGATGTAAAAATTATGGGGATTGTGGAAAATGAAGAACAAGTAAAACAGCTGCAAGAGGATTTAGATCATATTACTAAGTGGGCAGATAAATGGGGTATGGCAGTTAATGTAGGGAAATGTCAAGTGCTACACTTAGGTCATGGAAATAAGCGTATGAGATATCATTTACAGGGTTCAGTCATAAATCAAGCAGAAAATGTTATGGATCTGGGTGTCTTTATAAATCAGGACTTCAAGTTTAGTCAACAGTGCAGTATTGCTAGTAACAAAGCCAACAAAATGCTTGGGTTCATCAATAGATCTATTTCAAACAAATCTAAGAAAGTTCTTCTGCCTTTATATAGGAGTTTAGTAAGACCTCATTTGGAGTTTGCTGTTCAGTTTTGGTCGCCTTATCTGAAGAAAGATATTTTTGTATTGGAAAGGGTTCAAAGAAGGGTAACTAAATTAGTAAGGGGACTCTCAGATTTAGATTATGATACCAGACTTAATAGGCTTAACATGTATAGCCTGGAGCAAAGGAGAGTCAGAGGGGACATGATTCAGTTATTTAAATTTATCAAAATGAAAGATGTAAATGGATTAAATTTTTGCGGGGAAAGCAGGACAAGGGGTCATTGTTTCAAGCTATTTAAATCTCAGGCTAACTTGGAAATCAGGAAAAACTACTACTTTAGCAGGGTCGTGGGCACTTGGAATAGCTTACCGGAAGAGGCGGTAATGAGCAAGGGAGTGGATAGCTTTAAGAGGGCCATTGATCTTCATTGGGGACTAATTAATTGACTAGGACCAGCCTAGCTGGGCTCAGAGCCTGTTGCTGGTTGTCACATTTGTATTTGTATTTGTATTTGTAAATAAAATAGTAAATTTCACAAAATAAGATTTAAAAAAAATAGAGATTGAGAAACACACTTAGTTGCCACAGGTGAAATGATTTGCACTGATGTTTGTTGATAGCAAAGCACCTATCACCTACCGCAAAATGAAATGGATGGGGTTGGGCGGAGGGCTCAGCAGAATCAAGCACTGCAACCTGGGTCTATTGCACTAAACCCCAATCATGCATTATAGTTGAAATAAACAGTGCTGTACTTGGGGAGAGAGGGGATGCCTATCCCCTAAACATTTCATTTTTATTGTAAAAATAATGCAAAAATGTAAATTAAATTGATTCCAAACTAAACTTTCTTTTGGTGAGTCCCCCAAACCCCAAGATGAATTCCCCTATTATTTTTTTTCCAACTACAGCACTGGAAAAAAGGATATGCACTAATATTAGTAGATATAATCAATCATTAACTGTTAACCAACTCACGGATAAAGTTTTTTGGATTAGCACATTATACTAGGCTACTATTTCCACTAACAATAAGAATACATATTTCATAATTGCAGACCTTGCATCATCAATTATACATTTCATAGAACTTAAACTATGGATGAGAAAAACAAAGCAATAAAACATTATGAGTATAAAGTCATTCATAACATTAAAATCATAATATAAAAGCAAACAATTCAGCAAATAATAAAATGCATAAAAAGGTTAATAGTTAACATGCATGCGTTCATTTACAGAGTAAAAAGTGATTTAAAAAATAAAGACAAAGAATACTAAAGAAGAAACTATCACTGGATACGAAATGCTCACTTAGCTCAACTAAATGTGTAAATTTACAGCATTTTTCCATCATTGCTGATATGAAGAAGAAAGAAAAGACTTCAAAGTCACTTTTAAAATATTAATTTGAGAAAATCGAAGCAATTCGAAGTATGAATAAGATGAAAAATAAGTCATATAATACAAAATAAAAATGATTGCTTGTCACATTCCACTTCTCAGATTTACGATTATATTTTCCAATGACTCAACACATGTCCTTTAAGTGATTCCAAATATGCACTTCTAAAGTCACAATGGTGGCATTTGTACGGTTTTTCCCCGGTATGAAGTCTCAAGTGTCTTGTAAGATGAGCTTTGTGTCTTGAACTGTAATCGCAAAAATCGCATGAAAATGGTTTCTTATCAGAATGGATAATTTGATGCTTTTTTAGGTACCTCTCCGAGGCGTAGGTCTTTCCACAAATAGTGCAAATATGCTGGCCTTGTGAATCTTGTTCAGGACATTCAACCTCTATTTTAGAAGGACTACATGATTCATCCTCCGCTGATGAAGTAGCATCTTTTTCCATGCCTGCAATACACACACAATTAAAAGTTTTAAGCAAAAAAAAAAGCAATTTTTAGAAGCAAAAATATAAAGTTCCTTTTATGTGTATTTGAAATTTTTTTAAATATTCTCTAAAGCTATTATTGACTAAAAACAACTAAATAGAATAATTATAAACCATTATATAGAATATTATACAGTCAGACCCCAATTTAAACAAATTCATCAGGACCGAAACTTTTTTACGTAATATCGGGGTGCAAAAAAAATTGCACTTACTTTATCTAAAATCCTCAATAATCAACTGCACAAACACATTCATACTTAAAAAGTGTGCACTTTTTATTCAGGATTCCGCTACTTATTACACACTAGTTAATTTGAAATTTTGTTGTACTGACTAGTGAGTAACGAGGTTTGACAATTTCTTTATACTTGACTCGAAATAGTTATCTTTCGACTTTATGCAGAGAAGATTTCATTTACAGCCCACTGTATGAGATATGTTTTTACAGTTTACATTCCATGTAAAGCATTAGAAAAAGTAACAGTTTTAATAAGAGTTTCATTAACGCTTTCTGCTACAGAATGGGATCATTCATTGGTTGCCCACTTGCCCGTCAAACATTGCTGCTTCAAAGGAAAGTCTTTCTTTGCTTCGGACAAAATGGATAGATCATTTGGGAAACAATCCAATGTTTTGTAACTCAAATTAACAACAACAAAAAATAATAATAAAAAATAAAAAAATCGGTAGTTAAAATAATTTGTTATTTCAGGGTTTATTATTCGGTAAATAGGGATTTTTGCCTTCATTTTAGTCGGGGGGGGGGGGGAGAGAAAAATTTGCTGAATCGCGAAATTTGTTAAATCGGGGTCGGACTGAACTAATTTTGATTAGAATAAATTTTAATTTGAGAAGAGTTATTTCAAGAAAAAAGAAAACAATAAAGATGAAAACTAATCGCAGTGAAATCTAATGCTCTAAAAATTGGTTCTCCGTCTTTATACAATGAGTAAATAAACAGCTGAGTGAACATTATAACAAGTAATAGTACTACTAAACCTTCAATAAAAAAAAAGAAAAATTTTTATTCCAGAACTTTTACCATAACAATCGATAAAAATAAAATTTATTACATAAATAATGCAGGGTAACCAGCAGTTTTTGAAAACCATGCAGTTTCAAAAGTGTCAATTTTATTTGAATGCACATGCTCTTAGTCATTTAGAGTGGATTTTGAGAAAAAATATGTCATAATATGTACACTAGTACTAGATTTAAAGAAACTAATTAGGTACATTACCACATTGTGTATTAAAATTGTTACAAAAGTCATTCAATACAAAAAACAGTACAACATACATGTATCAGTTTTTATTCAAAAAACTTATTGCAATGGAGTCGAAACGTTTCAATCAATATATACAATTTAACTTACAAAATCAGATTCTGAGACAGTCATTTTGTAAACATACACTAACAATTAATCAAATTATTTAATTTTTAGAAAATGAAAAAGGCAATATGCATAGAGCACATTGAAAATGGATGAAGTACTTGAAAACTCAACACAATTAAACAATATGAAAACTCACTATGTAATTCAGTGAATAAACTATGGCCAAACAACAAATGCGACTGCCTGTCTTCATAAGTCAATAAGAGTAGAAAAAGGAAACTAAAATTTTTAAATGTCAGCTGTATACCGTAGGGCTGTGCTCGTGCTATATAAAGTTTTAAAAAAAAAAACTTTTGGAACATGTGTATCAGCTAATTTGCTAAGTAGAGCAACAGGCGGTGCCTTATCGAAAGCTTTTTGAAAATCAATGTCAAAATGTTTGATTGAGTTTGGTGTTAATAAAAATCTGTCAATTTTTTAGTAGTAATAAATTGCATGAGGGCTCCATTTTTTTTTCGAAAGAAAGGATTTTGCACCTTAAGTTGGCAAAACCTCTATAATTTATCGCTTGAAAATTCATCATGTACTGAATGCAATAAGGTTACAGTAAAAGAAGCAAAATCTTAATGTTCTTGTTTCAGAATAGAAGCAAAAATTGCAATCACGGCCGCAAATTCGTTATGAAGATCGTAATTTCAAAAACTGAGCTTTACAAAGTTCGCGAATGCAAACACAGACATCTCTTACTCAATTTAGTAAAATTTCATTTCTGATGATCCTAAACTCGTTCAATTACATTATTTCTCCTTTTAAAAAGGTTATTTTTAAGTTTCGCGCTACTTTTTCAGCAACACGTTTCCGAAATAGAGTCATGTTTTCAAAATGGCACCGTGTTGAAGATCGTTCAGTTTCACAAGTCAGAACAAAAATGCTTCTTCCAAAATGAATAAAAAGGAGTACAATCGTATGAATTTTTTTTGTAGTACATATGAAAAAAAAAGGCGCCCTTGCATCAAAAGAAGTCTAGACATTTTGGAAGGAATGAACCCTGGAGACTTTTTTTTTTCTTTTTTGTTTAAATAATTGTGTTTTCTTTCTTTCTTTTTTTTTCTTTAGAAAAGCAAAATTGCACATGGAGGGGGAAACTAAAGCTTTGTAAATGCTTTCCAAGTAAAGCAGAAAATGTTATCCTTCTTTTTTTGGAGGGAGTGGCAAATGAAGATGATCGGAAAATTTTCAGGTGAAGGGAGGGAGGGGAGGTATATTCAGGATTTTAAAGTGATTTCACTTTCCACAAAAAAAGGGGGGGGGGCATAATCGATAGGGGGTTACTTTCGGGATTTTACGGTATATATATATATAGAGAGAGAGAGAGAGAGATCTGGGTGCAAGTATGTGTGAAGCTATAGACAAATAACTCATTACATAGACTCTTTTCATTGCTACGATTTTTGCTTAAAATGATTCAAAACATGAAGTCTCAGAGATTCTGAATGTGCAGTTCTAAAATCACAATGTCGACAGTTGAAGGGTTTTTCACCCGTATGCAGTCGTAAATGTCGCGTAAGATTGTTTTTCCGACTGGTACAGTAACCGCAGGTATCACAGACAAAAGGTTTCACTCCACTGTGAATCTTCTCATGTGCTTTGAGGTTAAATTTCTGGTTGAAACCTTTTCCACAAACTTGGCAAGTATATAGAGTTTTGCACTCCTGTCCAGGGTAGTTTTCTTCATCATGTAAAAAACTGCTTGATAAGTATCTTGTCATTGAGGAACAGTATTTTTCTATCCCTGTAACACAAATTTAATTGTAAGCAAACATCAAGTGTACTGTGCAGTAATATGAAGTCAAATGTTTGGCTATTTTCAAGTTAAGATGGTCCCCTTGAGACAAAGAATCCGTAAAATTTGTTTCTGTCTTTGGAAATAATTTAAAGTTACCAAGGAAAAGTCTTGAAATGCGTCCCCCTCCTCTTTCCCAATAATCTCGCACATTTTGAAGTTTTATATACTGAATAAATATTTTTAGGTGCTAATGACAAAATTCAGCACTAAACGAGTTCAATGCTACAAGACAATGAAACTTGCATCACTGCATTTTGAAATTAGCATCAATCTTTTCCTCATTCCAACTCAAACTTTTGTCATATGATGATGTAATTATTCATTTGTACAAACAGTGGAAAGATATTCATCTGCAAAATGTAGAACACTTGTGACTTTCTATTATTTTTATTAATCTTGATTTGTAAGTAATACTATCAAAATAATTTTTAAGTTGATCATTTTACAATTAGTAATGAAAATTATTTGAAACCAATTAGTAATGAAACCAATAAAAAGGACTTATAAACTTTCAATGGGAGAAATATATTTTGTTAATCTTTTTTTCTCTAAGTTTTATTGGCATTTTTGCATTGCATGAAGAAAAAAGGTTGATGGTGAAGGTCATCATGCATTTTAAAAATTTAAAATATTCAAGAATTTTTATTGCAAAGTACAATACCCCAATTTTTCAAAGAAATAGACTCTAAAGTGAATCATTATTAAGCAAAAAAAGTAAGCGATAAACATATTTAAAAAAAAAAGAAAAAAAATTCATTTCTGTCACATAATTAGAGAACAATTTGAAAAAAAAAAAAATCACAATGGCTGAAAATGTCAGGGGCCATTCCAGGACTTTTATATTACAACTTATATTTAAAGACATTTTATTTTTATGAACACATTTTATCAACTGCAAAGAAACAGCCAAAAATATTAAAAACTAAAGCAAATACTCAACAAAATGGGATCAAATAATATTCTATAACAATAAATTTCATGAGGAACAATAAGTTTATGTTTCAAACATGACTCTTGGGAGTAGGGGCAGGAGGGCCTAAAGCACAATGGGTATAAAGAAAAACACTTTTGCATTTTTAGCTCAAAAGGCATTGCACTGCAAACAGTTCTGGAAATTATTACATGAAACAAATGCACAACAATTGCACTATCACATGTACTGCACTAAATTTGCATGAGCATTTTGTCCATGCGCAAACGAAAAAGGGATAAAAATTATGGCATAAAATTAACATTCGCAGAATTAATAGGTTCAAATTAAAAATTTTTAACTACAAACAATATCAAAAATGCAAAAAACATAATTTTCAATTCCTTTAAAAAAAAACAAAAAATAATAACTGTCATTTGAAACTTTTACAATGTAATTTTTTTTATAGAATACAATTAACTGTGATCAGAAACAAGTAAATAAATAATATCAAGTTAAATGAGAGGGGAAGATATGCAACAAGTCTTTTGTCATGATGTTTGGCAATCAGAGAGCAATGAGAAGAACCCTTGAATCTTAAGAACTCCTAAGGGAGAGTAAACATTAAGCAGATAATTTAAGTTGATTAAGTTAGAAGACACTCGACCATGAAGAAATTAAAAGTAAAAATACAGGCCTTAATCATAGCAAAGTCAAAAAATAAACAAACATGATAAGTGCCATGTCATTTCTTTATCCACGTTAGAATTCCTTTAGAGGACAGGCCGACCTATGCAACATTTTAGTTCCAAGACGGTTTTGGAGACAGGCTTGTTTTAAGTATGGAAATACTTTTCTTAGAGTCTCTGGTTGCAATGTCGCAAAATAGTTGATGATAAGTTGAGTATAACGTCTCTCCCTTTAGATATATCTAGAAAGAATATTTTTTTTTCTCAAATTAAACAACAGTATATCAGATTTTTCCTGTAACCTTACGTGGTTTCAAATATGAGTTACAATATCTTCTCTCCCTATTAAGACAATAAAATAATCAAAAAATTTTTAAACAATACATCTATCAGTTGGCTACCAGTTTTCTGCAATGCGGTTTCTGTACAAATAATATTTTCAAGCATACTAATTTGGAACCAAAATGTCGGATTAGTCAGCTCCCCCTTTTGAGTGGCCTTAATCCACATTAATGACTGCACTTGTGTTGAAAATTAAACATTTACAATTTTCAAGTCAAGCATTTTCTTTCATGGTTATGGACATGAATTTTGAGAGATTCTAAGTGGGTTGCTTGGTAGCTGCAATAGCAACACTTGTAAGGCTTCTCGCCTGTATGAAGTCTTAAGTGTCTCAGGATCTGCCTTTTCTGATTTGCACGATATCCACAATAAATACAAGTAAATGGTTTAACCCCCGAATGGATTCTTTCATGTATCTGAAGGGTTTGTTTTCGTGAAAAATTCCTCCCACAGGTAAGACAAATGTACGATCTTGTTAGATCATGCACTTCAGGAGCCATGCTATCAACCTTCAAAAAACCACTTGATAAATGTATAATTGAACGAGTATAATATTCTCCATCACCTGAAAGAACATTTTTTTCAATAAAAAGAGAATACAGACATTTCTAGTATACAGCTCATGTAAATTATTTATTTCTTTTTGACAGAAAAGGTGCATCATGCATTCTTATTAGTACCACCAACCTGCGTGAATTCAGAAAGTGTATGCTCAACATCAGGTAATTTTTGCACTAAAATGAGTTCCAGGCATAGAGACAGTTCAATAGGAATATTCACTAGAATAATTCAACAGAAATGTAAGTGGAATTTTTACTATTAAAGAAATTAAACAGAAGCTATCTTTGTTCAAAACATCAAAAAATATTTAAATTAGTCAAATCACCAATTGACTATTAATTCTGAGTATGATTTGATTTTTGAAAATTGTTTAATCAAATATTGACATTTTTTTTTGTAAAGTGTAAGACTTTACAAAAATTTTCATTTTGATTTTTAAGTTTGTAACATGCATTTAAAAAATGGAAGTAATATGAGGTGTTGTGGGCTCGAAGGGCAAACTCAACAAAAGGTGGTTTTAAGAACAATGCATTTGAAATGTTTTTTGGTAGGGGCGAACTTAACAAAAATTTCATTGAAATGTGAAAGAGAACAAAGGGGAAAATATAACTGCAATGGAAAATTATACCTGTTTGACAGGTCTGCATTCTAGTGGTGAAAAAAGAAAATTTAACACAATGTTCAGTTTGCCCTTCGTATCCGCACCGTCTCATACATACACAAACATTAAATGAAGTTGTATTAAAATATTTATTTACATACTTCCACTAATTGATATTATTGATACACTAATTCTGCTCTGTGTATACATTAGCAGGGATGCCACTCAAATCTGCGAAAACATTTCCTGAGTTTATTTGGCATGAATATGCAGCATCACATAAGCACTGATATCTGTATAAGAACAGAAATAACCTGATAGTTTCATTACAGGGGGAAAGATAGAAATTAATAAATAAAAATAAGGGGAAATAAATGAGAATTCATTATAAAACTGAAATAATAGCATGATGACTGAATATTTATATCTAACTTTAAAAAATAAAAGAGACATTTTAACTATTCATTACTTGGACCTTGTAAGGTAAAAAAATGTGCAAGTTAAGCACAACAATAAATATTGATGACTTATCTCATGCTCTCTAAATAAAATTAGCATAAAATTCTAGTATCTGTCGAATAAAACACTAATAATTTTTGGTTGAAGGTAGCACCAAAATTAGGCATGAGTGAATCTTTTATACGTATAATTAAAAGTCAAGAGCAGGAAATCCGTATAAGTCCAGAACTTAGTTTTAATATAAAGCTCGCAGAGTAGTGTTCAAGCAAAATGCAAACAATATGAAATTGGAATCTGCTCTTCGATTGTAGACTATAGAGACCTTCAAAGAGGGGTGTTACCATAGATGTAAATGTTATAAAAGTAAATGCAAAGCTATTGTATTTAAAAATATATCAGAATGACGATGAGATTGCGCAGCATAAATCATCATCTTCAATTTTTAAGTTAAAAATGTAACTTATTGTACCTACTGCATAGTACTCTTACAGTGCAGTGCTTTATTATTGCTACATATTGTATGTACCATGCTGGTTTATTTTTATGTCTCTCTCTCCATTGATCATTGATTTGTGCATCGTATTTTATGTTGAATAATGCAGCTTTAAAAAAAAAAGGGTAAAAATTCAGCTCTTTATGTAAGAAACGGTAATATATAGTTAAAAAATGGTCTAAAACAGTTTAAAAGATGTTTAAAATGTCTAAAACGATTGGGTATGTTAATAAAAAAATCATATGCACAACATTTTTCCACAATGCAAAATTTTGACTTAAGCGAGGAGCAGGGTTTCCGCTACGGTCGCATTTTTGGCAGAATGCGAAAACACCATCTCAATTGCGAAAACAAAGCAATGCATTTTTGCTTTTTTGCTGAAATAAAAAATTCATTGAAAAAAAAAAGAAAAATATGTATGATCCTAGAGAGAGGAAGCATACATGGCCATGATCAACTTAATCTTTTTAAATCTTAGCTAAGATGATTAAACAGCTATTAAGTTCAATGAGACTTCATCTTATCCGGCATTATGTCCCCAAATAACTGCTTTATTAGGAGGAGGGACTGCAACGTTCTAAAGACCAATCATGTTTTCTTTTTTTATTTTGCGTTTAAAAAAATAGCTGCTGTACTTACTTCTTCAAAGATGTCACAGATAAAATATGAGTTTTATTTTCACCTGAAGACGAAACACACTGAGGCATATCTCTACATAGTATGAAATGGAGTGTCCAAAAAGCGTCTGTTTGTTTGAACTCGCAAAACTCGAGAACTATCTGGCCGATTTCGCTAAATTTTCATAATTTGTTCCTTTAAGTCCTGAGAAGGTTTGCAGACCAGTTCGAAAACAATTCGATGAATAGTTCTTTTTTTTATTCCAATTTAGGCCCAATTTTCACATAAATTCCCGAATATGGGGGTGAAAAATTACTCGCAATTAGTAATATAATATAATGTTGGAAAGGGAAGAATTTTCCGCGTTCTACGCAATTTGTTTCAATGCTCTAACTTAATTGCGGCGGGAGTTATTTACGTTTTTAGCTCGAATTTGTTTAGGCTTGGCTGAAATTTAGGCACTACTTTCTTCATTAAATTTATCAATAAAAAGTGAAGGAATTGTCCTACAGTTTTCTTTTCGACACCATTGAAAAGAGCTACCTTTTTTACTCCAGATCTAACTCGACCTTTAGTCGGAAGTTTAACCCTCTATCTCGATTAGAAAAAAAGTTACAAGCAAATTAAATGAAGTTCAAAAATCTGTTCTTTATTCAAGTTTTCAACCATTTTATTTTGCGTTTCCACGGTAACGCTTTTTGAATCCATTATTTCCAGCTTTCTCATTTTGAATTCTGAAACTTATTTTATTTTGTGTTTCCATGGTTACGCTTTTTAAATCCATCTTTTTCATTTTATTTTAATTTCTTAAAAGTATTTTAATATCTGTCGTCATTGCATGGAGGGGAAATTTTGCATGATGATTTTTTATCTTTTATTTATGCCTGATTGTTGAATATACGTCACTTGACACAATTTTTGTTTTCAAAATAGACTGGGCAAAGCCGGGCAACGCAGCTAGTGTAAATATATGAGAATGTGTAACATTTTCGCATTTTGCTAAAATTTTCCCTTAATTTTAGCTTTTATGCTAATGAACTTTTGAACCCAGCTTTAACCCTGGCGAGGCGTCTTGGAACGCATCCTTCGCGTAAGCCGGGATCCGACTATACTATTCCTTGTTTTAAAGCATAGAGCGGTGTGTCCAGGGAAAATATTGTCATACTTTCTCTTTACAATTTCTTTGATCATAATGTATAACAAAACCCCAATACTCTTATTTCTTGTTTTTCATCCAGTAAGTATTAACATTCCACTATGTGTGTTTGCATTTTGTGTTTTCAGTGCATTTGCCAAAAACCATGTTGACATAAGATTGACATTCGAGTTATTTAACACTTTTTCTTTGTTTTAAATCCATCAACTGATTTTTAACTTGTCCACCTGCTTATGGAGTTTATAGCACATTTGACTAAGGATGCACTAATGTCCGACTTTTTGAATTTTTCTGAATAAGCAGCTATAAATTGTTTGAATTTTCTAAAATTTTTGAGCCTCCCTGTGCTTAATAGAAAAACTATGGAGGAAATAACATGATAATACATGATATAACATGAAAAAAATTAGTTTTATAGATGTTATCTGGTTCTCAGTAGAAGGGATGGGATTAAAAAAAAAGATCAACGACTTACTATTCACATCATCCATTGAGAAAAATAAGTTATGTACCAAATTCCACTGCAAGCATACAAAATTTTGATTATCTGTAATGAGCTTAAAATTTTATGATTCTTATCATTCTTGTTTTCAATTACTTAATCAATTTGAATAAATAAATAAACAAATAAAATACAGAAAAATAAATAAATAACAACAATAATAATAATAAAAGCATTTAACAATTTTACTTTGAAGCAAATTCTAAACTTTGGGGAAAAATAAAGCATTGTTATACAAATACAATGACCAGCAAAAGGCTCTGAGCTCAGCTAGGCTGGTCCTAGTCAGTTTATAAGTCCCCAATGAAGATCAATGGCCCTCTTAAAGCTATCTACTCTCTTGCTCATTACCGCCTCTTTCAGTAAGCTATTCCAAGTGCCCACAACCCTACTAAAGTAGAATTTTTTCCAAATTTCCAGGTTAGCCTGAGATTTGAATAGCTCAAAACAATGACTCCCATATCCTGCTGTTAGAATAAAAACAGGATATGAAAGTTATTGCATAGAGTACTCTATAAGTATTGTATTCTATAACTGCATAGAACTAATGATAGATAATACATTCCTTAACATCATTTTTATTATTTTCTAATTTTGCATCATACATGTCATAAATTTGTTTCCATCACAATTTCATGAATAGTCACAACATCAAAATTAGCTAATGACTAGAAAAATGCTTCACATTGTCTTTTGAGTAGTAAAATTCAACTGGTATTTCTAACATTTAATTTCATCTCACACACATTGTCACTACAAATACAAACCACATACATACATACATGAAAAGTACCATGCACTTTGCATATAAAACGTAATTTTAATTTAGAAATTTACACAATGATTTGCTTCAATCAAATATCTTGTTACTAATTACCTTTTTTACTAACAAATGTAAATTTTTTTAAAAACTTGGCTACTGAGTACTTTAATTAATGGGTTCCTGACCTTTTAAATTTTATGACAACTCATTTTACAAATACTTTTGAAAAGAAAAAAGACTACTCTTTTTATCTTTGAATTTCATCATTTTTTTTTTGGAAAGGGAAGGAATAAGTTTTTTACAAATTTCTCATGATTAATAAACTATTTACATAAAAGGGCAACATTTTACATTTTCTCAATACAAAAATAACTCAAAAGAAAATCTTATTAATTTCTTTTTAATTTTTTATTAAAAATAAATTAAATTCTAATGTGCAGAAATTGAAGTTTCATGACTGCTATGTTAACAAGGTCATGGTTGCCTGATTGGTAAGACATATTCTTGAGAAAAGAGTGTCAGGTTCAATGACGGCCGATCGAAGATTGTATGTGTTCACTAAAGGTGACTGGGGAGCATTAAATATAGGGTGGTCACGAAGTCTACCCAGGTCCCATCTAAAATCAATGCATCTGCAGGTGCTGAATCAGGGGTTGCTCGGCTCTTTGCTTGGACCAAAAAATGGAGCATTCTTCAAGGCCCAATCCAACTGGTTAAACCACGCCCACGTAGGTATGAGGGACACTGGAGTGAGAGAACTTTTTATAGACTTGATGACAGCAAATAGCTGCAACGCAAAGATAATTTTTCAGCTTAAATTGTGGTAATCTAGGGCTTTGCTTGGTGACATTTTGCCACCCATTTCAATATTCTTGAACTAAAGTTCATAATTCCAGGAGAAAAATTGGTTAACTAAAATGCAATTCCTAGATCAAATGCAAATCCCAAAGTGCTTCCTCTATCTCTTTTTCAGAAGAGTCAAAAGGATGTTTGAAATGAACATAAGAATCACGAAGTCTTGACAACCGTCTAACAAATAAATAACAGAAACATAAATTTTGTAGTTAGTTATTAAACATAAATATAAATCAAAAGGGGAAACAAATACTACTCTGTAAATTGAAATCTGCAATAAAATAAGAATGATCAACACACACGCACCTATATATGCATATGATTCATTTAAAAATAAGTAACAAATTAAAGTAGATAGCAGTGATTAAATTTCTATAATTAAACAAACAGATTTGGGTCGCTTCAATCAAAAAGCTAGAGAGAATATTTAGAGCAAGGATCTCCAACCTAAGACCCGCAGGCCAGATCTGGAGAGCAAAAAGATTTCGTTTGGCCCTGAGAAACTTACAAATTGTGGAAAAAATCTTTAAAATTTAATAATTTATTTCCTTTTATGCCTTTTAAGAGAAAATTAGGCCCAGAAATTCTTAAAAACCATCCCTGAGAGCTTAGTCAAAAAAAAAAAAAAAAAAAAAAAACAGTTAGGGGGCAGGGGCTAGCATTAATAGACCATCTTAACGGTAATATTGTTCAATTGTTGACTCACCTTGCCTCCAAAAACTTACAAAATGGCCCTTGAGTATAGGTAGGAGATCCCTGTTTTAAAGCATTGATTAAAAAGGCTTGTTTACTCAGGTCCCCGCCAAGCCTGATCGGCGCCGTCGTGCAAATGTCTTTTGAGCGCCTTTAAGCAGTGGCGTTTGAGGAAAATGTAGTTAACACCTGGAGTGAGGTTTTGCAGACAAATAATTATGATGTGGAAAAAATACGTTTGGCATTTAATTTATTTAAAAAGCAATGAGTAAATATATAAATTTAGACTATTAGTATATGTTTTTATACTTCATGTCTCGAAGTTATTTCGAGTTCAGTAGCTCCTCTGATATTCTAATGCGTTTTGGAAAAAGAAAATATTCTAAATATCAAAGCTCTAAACATCTCTCTAATCTCTAATATTAATCAAACATTTTGCCTGTCAAAACATGATGACAAGATTCTGTATTTGTATCCAAATTGAAGTATAAAGGATGTTCCACCTTAACATCTAAAACTGAAATTTCTTTCGGTAAAAACCGTTAAAAAGGAAATGTACGGAATCGTTTACAATGCAATGGATTTAATATCTGAAAGAAATTCATTGTCCAAAGCTCTTTTAGAAAGGGGATGGGGAATTGAGTAACTATGGTCAAGTCGTTACTCCTGAAATTAAAACGTTTACTTAAATTGTTGTCAACAATACATAAATATTACGCACAAGTAAAAAAAAAAGCAAGTTGGCTTATCATATTTTTTCATGCATGATAATATGAAGCAGCCTCGAATTGCCTCGAACAATAGTTAAAAATTACAAAAACACATATTGCACAAAATTATAATTTAACGTATTCACCACAAGAACTAAAATGGGGAAACACTAATTTCTTGTGCCTCATATGCTAATATGAGTGCTATAGACATAACCAAATAGCATTCAGGGCTCCACATTAGGAAGAAAATGCTAATATATGCATTAAGTAGTATCACATATTTTCAGGGATTTAGTGCTTTTAAATAGCATGTTTGGACACAACAAGGCAATAATTTTTCTTTTTAGATAGGCGGCGAGACAGATAGCTAGTTTTAAGGAGCAGTATAGTTTCACCATAAGAAAAAGTGAAAAATTCAATTTTATATTTTTGGTTGGAGAGATATCTCTCATTTGGAGCATTTTTGAATGGTAGATCTTGCCGCCTTTTTGACTCTGGCGCCGTCGTGTGCTGCACAACCTTGCACATGTTGACGGCGCGGCCCTGTGCTTACTTTGAAAACAACTGTTTGCTTTGTTTAGAACTGAATTTATTTTGGTTAATTTCATGGATATTTTTTGTGCTTAGATGTGAAACAGTAAGTTAAGTATTGAGAATTTTAATTTTTGAATGAATTAATAATTTAGAAGTTGAGAATTATTATTTTCATTTTAAAGTATGTTAAGTACTACAGTCACAATCTGGATGCCACACAACTTTTGAAATAGGGTGAGTCATTTTGCTGGAGAAATGGTATTTTTGCCAGGACAACAACAAAAACAGGAAAAAACCTTATAAAAACCAAAAAAATTGGCTGTATTTTTAAAATGTACCACAGAACAGTATACTTTTATACATAATCCGATTGAGACTTAAATCAAAAGACAATTCTGTAAAATATAAAAGTACATTAATCCATATTATGAGCATGCATAATTTTATTTAAAATCTTTTTTATTTGTTAATGTAATTTGAACAAAATTCAATAATACGGAAAGTTTCTTTGGGTCTAAGACCTGTAGTGTGACTCATATGTAATATGCAATGTTTTCAAGTGATTATTAGTTTTAATTTTTTTACAGCATGAAAAACTTTTTGGGCATGTAAAGTGAATACAATACATTAGTTTTACACCAAGAAAATAAGTGAAAAACTTGTAAAACAAACCTTTATCAAAAAAATATTTTGTGAGGCCTTTTTAGATTTTTTTTTTTGGGGGGGGGGGGCGGTACTCCCTTGAGTGTCCCAACTTGCTACAAATACAAAAGTGACGACCAGCAACAGGCTCTGGGCCCAGCTAGACTGGTCCTAGTCAATTTACAATCCCCAGTGAAGATCAATGGCCCTCTTAAAACTGTCTACTCCTTTGCTCATTACCACCTCTTCCGGTAAGCTGTTCCAAGGTTCCACTACCCTGCTAAAATAATAATTTTTCCTAATATCCATGTTAGCCTGAGATTTAAATAGCTTAAAACAATGACCCCTTGTCCTGTTTTCAGTGCTAAACTTTAGCCCCGTAACATCTCTCGTTTTAATAAATTTAAACAGCTGAATCATGTCCCCTCGGTCTCTTCTTTGCTCAAGACTGTACATTTTTAGCCTTCTAAGCCTGGAATCATAATCTAAGTGGGAAAGTCCACTTATTAGCCTTGTAGCCCGCCTTTGAACCCTTTCCAATACATTAATGTCTTTCTTAAGATGAGGAGACCAAAACTGAACAGCATACTCCAAATGGGGTCTTACCAAACTTCTATATAAGAGCAGAAGAACTTCTTTAGATTTATTTGAAATAGATCTATTGATAAACCCAAGCATCTTATTGGTTTTGTTGCTAGCAATGCTGCACTGTTGGCTAAACTTTAAATCCTGACTTATTAAGACCCCCAGATCAGTAACTTTGTCTGCGCGACTAATGACTGAACCTTGCAAATAATAACTTGTACACTTATTTCCACGCCCTAAATGTAGCACTTGACATTTCCCAAAATTAACAGCCATACCCCATTTATCAGCCCACTCCGTAATATGATCTAGATCCTCTTGCAGCTGATTTGCTTGTTCTTCATTTTCTACAGTCCCCAAAACTTTGACATCATGAGCAAAACAATTCATATTCCCAGAAATATTTTTGTGAATATTGTTCATAAAGACAATGAACAAAACAGGCCCTAACACTGATCCTTGAGGAACCCCGCTTAAGACCTCACTCCAATTAGAATAATTTCCCCTTACAACTACTCTTTGTTTCCTTCCGGTCAGCCAATTTTTTACCCAAATGAAAGTTTTCCCTCCTATTCCTATATCAGCTAATTTGCTAAGTAGAGCAACATGCGGTACCTTATCGAAAGCTTTTTGAAAATCAATGTAAACAACATCTACAGGCTTCTTATTGTCCAAAGCCAAATGTTCATGCTTTTGAACTAAACACTTCCCTAACCCTTCAGAAAAAAAATTAATGGTGAATACAATGCTGTTTTCTCTATCAAATTTTAATAATTGCTATGTAACTGCCGAAAACTGAATAACAGTCGAGGGTGCAATATCAAGGGGGGGGGGGGGGAGTGATGGGGGAAAATGATGGTCATATTTATTTTCAAGGGCTTATTTTACATGAAAATGATCAAAAAGGGTGTGAGAAGCATTTTAAAGGGGTATTTTTTGATGTGCCGTGTAATGGGTACCTGGTTATTGAATATAGGTATAAAAATTTTAAATGCTAAAAAACTCCACCCAAAAATGTTTCTGAAAACATGGTTACAACTTTCTTTAGTTCTGAATCATGCAAATAACAAGGATTAAAAGCAATTTTAACAAGACTTAGTTTGAAGTGGCAAAAAGGTACCCAGGTACCCGGTCGTTGATGCTAGGGTTAACTATGATGAAACACTGAAAAGGATTTTTTTTAGAATTATGCTCACATGGCTCACTGTGGACTAGGCTTCTTCTACATACAAAGCACTAATAAATGGAAAATTGCAATTTTCGGATTTACGTCAGTCTGGCTCTGAGGTACAGAATTGAGACTTATATTTTTCCTTAACATTTAGTTGGTAATTAAAACAATTTAAAATTATCTAACAAATTTGACAAAGGTTAGGAATAAATACATCAAAAAACATAAAATATGTTTGATGTACAGAATTCAATTGAATATGAATCAGCTTGAATCATTTTATGTGTAATTTTCATACAATAGAATACCTTTATAACGCCAACCTGTATAACGCAATTCTCTATAAACTGCACAACTTTTCAGAAGTAAACAATAAGTTTTGAGTTTAAAAAATCCTTCTGTTTTGCCTTGCAAACATAAAAATTGTTAGGAAAATTTAATTTTGAATCAGTTTTTCATCTTTTCATCTTAATTCAAAGTTTTTAAATGAAAATTAGCATTCACAGAAAAATGAAAATACCAGATGGTTCTTGAAAATGCAGCTGTTATGCAAACCAAAAAGTTAGCAGAAGTGCAGGATATTTCACTTTTTTTGAAATAAAGAAACACATACTGCAGATAAAACTCAATTTGAAGTGCTAATATATAGATGTATTTTGAATATTAGTTTAAAAATTTGTGAAATGACCTATATAACGCCAAAACCTGTATAATGCAAAAACTCTGGTCCCAAGGTGTGCGTTATAATGGTCTTCTACTGTAAACAAATTAATAAATTAATATGAGTTTTACTTTTTTTCTTTCATTTTTCTATTAAACATTAATCAGTTTTTCTTCAAATTTCTATTATTCTGACAGCATGAGAATCACTGTTAAAAACTAATAAAAAGATAAAAATTTGTTATTTAATAGTTATTACAGTGGCGGATCCACAGGGGGGGCGATTGCCCCTCCCAACAGACTTCGTGGTTTTTTTTTACTATTAGGTTCCATACCAAAATAAATCGTTTTTGTTTGAACACTTTCTGAAGAATAATCTAATTTTTTTCAAATTCAAAATTTATACATTAAATTTTTTTCATTTATGCTCAAAATTTAAATGATAAATGTTAAAAATTGAAAGCGTATTTCCTTCTCAGCGTTTTTTTTTATATCGTTCGAAGGTGTAATCATTCCTGCATATTTATAACTGGTGCCATACATACGTTTTATTTTTGCTCCAGGGCGCGGGGGGGGGGGGGGGGTATTACATATTCCCTTAATTTGCAGTTTTTTAGTTGATTGATATGAAAATACGGGTTTTTTTTCTCCTTTATCTATTTGATAAATTTAATTATTTTATATATAAATGTGAGTTGATGAAGTCAGTAGCATTGCTACGGTGGCGCGGATGGGTTTGCCCCAAGTGGCACCTGAAATTGATCTTCAACTTTTTTTGAAAAATTTAAATGCTTCAATTCTAAAAAAAATTCCCCAACATTTCAATTTATATTAAAAATTATTTTGCAGGGCGGGGCTAAGCCGGGTGACACCCCCTAGAGTGTGACACTAAAATGAATATGAGAAATTTCGATGTTTCAATTCTGAACTGTATTTCCAACATGAAAAAAAAAAAAAAATTTTCTATCAAACATATTGGTCTCACTAGAAGGGCATTTGAGGCGGCTGGTACTCATATGGAGTGGGGCGGGGGGGGGGGGGGCGGAGACACCCAAAACACATGTAAGAGATGATAATGTAAATACCAACGGAAAAATGTAAATACCAACAGAAATTCGCATATGTTTTATAATCTCTCAAATGCATTGGTATCGATACGAGGGAAACGTTTATTTGGGATGATATCCCTCTCGGGGGGGGGGGGGACACAATTTCGTTTTGTTTATGAATATTGTATGAACTTCGTTTCTTTCATCGAACATTGAATAAGGTTTTATTTCGCCTTCGGTTGATGGGGAGGGGTGAGGGGTGATAGCCCAGATTACCACCCCGGTTGACATCCAAGTTTGCTACGCCACTGATTAAGTGTAATTTAACAATGCTGTAACAGAATATGGTTTTTTAACAGATCAATTTTCTTTTAATTGTTAAAAGATCTTTTCTGTCTCTTTTATTTCGCATTTCCTAGTAAAATCTTATTCAAACAAAAGTAAACTACACTTAAAACGTTTTATTTTGATCCTAAATTTATTTTAATACTGGTTAAATAGTGGAAAATTATGTTTTGTATTACGAAAATTAACCACTTTATTTGCTTCTGGTTCTATCATATAAGCAATTTTTGTTACAAGATTTATTTCGATATATCTTTATTTAAACTTTTGTTTCGCGTTTTTTACTGCCGCTATTTGTAGTTATAGTGAACTTTGGTAGTTGCTTGTTTTCATTTTTTCTGCAATCATTAGACATTATTTTTATTCAAAAATGTATTACCGAGGAGATTCATAGAAATGCCTCATAAATCCATGTCATATCGATCTCTGAAAATCCCACGTTACATTAGAATGGTATTTTCTTTCAGTCCATAATAGGATGAGAGAAAATATATAAAAAATGCCGATAAAAGGGAATGTATTTCCTTTATTTGTAAGACTCAATTTAAAAGCTCATGAATGATCTTCGCAACGAAATAGCTTTTGTGCGTCCGATACTTTTGAGCGCATGTGAGAACGGATGGGATGGAATCATAGGCGGCTCGTGGGAGCAACTCTCCTTTTCAAAAACAAAGGGGCACTGCCCCTACCGTTTTTCTAACTTCAAAGTTATAGATCGACTGGAAAATGCTGGTGCTGATCGATTCACGTGTTTAAAGAAAGAAGAATTGACTTAATAAGGGTACTTTAAATGTTTGTCACGTTTTTTGATGAAGATTAAATTGGAGCTTTGAATCGAAAGAAGGAAGTCTACTGTTGATATTTTTCTCGAAATTTCAGGTCGTGTCCCTAGGTTTTTTTTTTTTTTTGAGACGATCATTTAACCAACAACAAAAATACCATAGCCCAATTTTATAAAATTTAAAATAAAATAATAAATAAATAAATAAGGGCGCTGCCCACATCCCCCCTCCCGTGACTTCTCTGACCCCTCCCCCCCCCAAATTTTTTATGGACCAATCGCCCATGGATAAAATCGCCCCTCCCCAAAACAGGCCTCTGGATCCGCCACTGAGTTATTATTTGTTTAAACCAAAGACTGAGTTATTTTAATGTCGTTAATTCTCTGCTGCCTTATGTTCTGCATTCAACGTATTAATTAAAATAGCACTATAGTAAAAAAGCACAAACTTAATATTTAGATTACTGTTTCAATGATGCAACGTAATTTTCATATTAGAGATAAACTAAAAAAGTGGCTAGCTGCAGCCGATCCCCATAAATAACACACATCTATTTTTGCCACAGTAGCAAAAAGTATTTTAGCCAGGACGGTTTTTACAGGTGTTTTTGCAACTTTGGCAAAAACATGCCAACCCTATTTTGAAAAATGAAATTCTGAAAATGAAATTTCAAATTCAAAAGGAAATTAAAGGTCTATCAACTAGAAATACTTTAATCTAATAAACCATTTGAGTATGTTTTATCATTTCCATAATTTTAGTCATAGGAAATATTATACAGGTTATAAGAGAAGGATATTGTCCTTACTTGAGCGATTTCAGCTTCACAAAAACATTGACTACTTTGTAGTGCAATTTAAATTTTCATACAACTACAGCAAAAACAGAACGCCACCATCTGGAAGTATAGTAGACAAGAATACAATTAGAATCCATGTTTTAACATGTGTAACCGAAGAGCTTGTAAACTAGTTGCTTGATAATCACAGTGATGGCATTTGTATTGTTTACCATCAGTATGAAGTTTCGAGTGCAGTTTAAGATTAATTTTTTGGCTTGTACGATACCCACAAATATCACAAACAAAGGGCTTTTCTTCAGTATGGAGCAGTTCATGTTTTTGGAGCCACTTTTGACGGTTGAAATTCCTCCCACAAAAACGGCAAGCATACACCTGCAGTACTTTTTCACTGTGCCGGTTCTTTGATAAACTTTTCAATAGTAGAACGTTTCGTTTTCTTTGACCTAAAAAAACGAACAAATGCATAAAATGTAAACTAACTTTGCGAAAAAGTAACTTTGTGCAAAGAAATAATTAAGTAAAACTATATTGAAAAAGTTAAATGTTTTCTTTTTAAGTTTATCGTTTTTAATTTTAAAAGTAAAGTTACCATTTACTGTCAGAACTGAACATTCAAGCCGTATTGCTACCAGTCCTTTCTCACATATCCAGAATATGCCAGAAAGGACGAATAGTCATGCTGACCAGATAATGTAAAGCTAGAACATGATTGTAAGTACTTTAGTAAGAATTAAGTGATGAAAATTAGACTAACGGCTTGCTAATAACACTCATAAAGATAAAAAGTGTTTTTTTGCATTGCTAATTTGCAGAATTAGTTACTATTAGTTGACTATTGTAGACGAGAATGGGATATTAAATCATTAGGAAGAGGCTATTGCTGATATTTTTAATCACTTCTTACCAAATGTTTTTAACAGAAACTGTTTCAACAGCTGATACAAAAGTTTCAATATTTTTTTTTCAAAAATTTCATCAAGATGCAACTGTACACATGAACCATTTGTTTTGGCAGAACAAGGAAAGGTTACAAATATAGGGGACTAGTGCATCAAAAAATAGCGGGTCAAAAGAGGTGTGAGGGAGAGTGGAGGTTAGGTTGGCAACGCCACTGAAGCTAACTGTTTTTTTATCTGAACAGTTGAATTTTGATGTCATTAGGTACAGTAGATTCGCTCCTTGAAATTCAAAGCTCCAATTTAATATTTATCACACAATAATATGAGAAAAAAAGAAAACATTTATTAAGATAATTACTCTTTCTTTAAACACGTGAAGTGATTAACACTATCATTTTTCGATTGACTGTTAATTTTGAACTTAGAAAAATGGATGGGCGCAGACTTTTTACTTTTAAAAGTGAGGAGGGAAGTTGCTCCCCGCCTGTACGATCTACTTGTGGTTACAAAAATGTACTGCACATTCATTTGCAAGGTATCAGGCAAACTTGCACTTTTACCACACATGCTGAAATTTTTCCCATCTGGCATTGTTATTGAAAATAGGACAAGCATTATGTACCAAAACAGTTGAAAGGTTCGAAATCTCAAAAATTTCAACCAAATTTCAACTATGATTTTTTCAGTACACCACATAACTTTGATGCAAAACTCATACTTTGCATCTAAGGAATCAAGGTATTTAAGGAACAATCAAAGATTTTCTTACCTTAGTTTATACAGTAAATTTGGCCACCTTAAACAGCAAAATTAAAATCAGTTCAACTGAATTCCCAATTCCCCTTAAACATGTACATACAAATCCTACATAATGATTGAAACATGATTAAGTACATATTTTTAAAATTGTAATCATGGGTGAAAGTAAAGTTTTTTCATGCTACTGACAAACAAATGTTACATTAGTAATTCATTAAACTGTTGTAAATCTGTTACTGTCCAAAAAACATGCAAAAATTACATTAATATATTACATGTAGTGTATATTACATATAGAGGTCAATCCCCTCCAGAATTCTTAGTTTAAAAGTATAATACAAGCAATCCTAATATGTCTGCGAAGACTGCAATGACCCCTCTCCCAGAAAGTAAATTCCGACTCTGAAAGAGGTAGTGATTCAAATTTATTTTTAAAATTATTCATAATAATAGAGGTATTAATATTAATAATAAAAACATTTATAATTAAAATGGGAACTCAAGTTGAAATTTTTGAAAATGATTTTTCAAGAATTTAACAAGATTTTTTTTAGAATTAGCAACTACCACATATATGGATTTAAAATGAAGTAATATCAAAAAAATATTTATAATATTTAAATCTACTGATACATTAAAAAAAAGTTGATCTTCTCCAGCACATCAGATGTATCATGAGAGCGTGTCCATGCTTACAAACCATCAAAGTAGAGAACATATTGCACTTTTTTTTTTTGACTAATGACACATTTAAAAAAATAAATAAATAAATACAAAATGACACCAATTTGTCTATTCATGATGGAAGATGTTCATCAATGTTTGCAGTAAGCAACATTTAGTTAAAAGTTCTTTTTAAAAGGCATTACTTGCAGACAAAGCATTTATATTTGCTTATTCAATTGCTTTACCTGTTAGTAATGTTTATTAGGTTAATACAACCACCCCATGGAAATTATATTGTTTAAGGCAATTCCTTTCTTTGCCTTCTCTTGCCTTTTTCCCAACTAATTTTCAAATTTTGAATATCTGAGCTGAAATTCAAGAGTCAGAACATAAAAAGAACATATACAGTCAACTAGAGGTAACTTAAAGCCTTATTACTTGAACATTCCTTTATCTCGAAGTTATCATTCGGTCCCAAACTCTTGAGAAGACTACAGGAGTTACCCATAACTTGAACTAACAATAACTGGAAAGATTTAGCTGGTCTAATGGGACTTTGAGTTATCAAAAGTTGACTGCATGTATTTTTTTTTCATAAAATCATGATGCTTAATAAAAGTTATATACTAAAAAAATGTTTTTTTTTTTAAATTTTTTTTAAATTTTATTTCAAGAAAAGACAGTAATCAAGAATTAACAAAAACTTCACTATTAAATTAGCATTATGTTCCTTTTCCAAGTAAAAAAAATCACATATTTCCAGATACATGAGTAATCATGTGCAGTTTCAAAGATTGTGCATATGCAGTAGTGTAGTTGCAGTGTTGGCATTTGAAAGGACGTTCTCCCGTATGAGTCTTCATGTGAACAGCCAAATTTGATTTCTGATTTGAACAATAATTACAGAAAGAACATTTGAATGGCTTTTCACCAGTGTGTATTCTTTCATGACCTTCCAGATGCAACTTTCTTTGAAATACTTTACCACATGTTCGACAGGTGTACTTCTGTCCTATAGGAATCTTTAAACTCTCCCTGCTTCCACCACAAGTTTTAAAGCTTGGGATTATTTTTGATCCAGAATATCCAAGACAGCCTAAAATAAAAATTAATTAAAATAGGTGCATTTATAATAGTAATAATAACAATAATTCAAATTATAATCCAAAAAATTAGTTTACAATTCAACGTACTGATGTAAATTTTAGACAGAATGCAACTAAATTGACGTTCAATAAGACAATTTTTACCATTCAAAATATTGCTGATTTATGAAATGTTCCTTACCATTAACAAAATACACATCATATCAAAAATCAATAAAATAATAACATTAAAAGTATTACTGTTGTGGGCAGTTAAGGGCAGTAACTGAAAATTTTTCAATTTTCATTTTTTTTGCATTTTTGTCATTTATTATAAGCTAGCTTGATTGTGCAAGTTTTCTTATCTGGTTTTTGTTGAAAAAAATAGCGTAAAAGAATGTCTAACTCCAACATTTCCTTATTGTTAGTATTAAATCTAAAACACATTTCTTCTAATAACTAGAAGACTTATTTCTGCAGATACTGGCATTTACCTGCCCATGGCAGAATACATAATTTGTATCTATTAGGGAGGACTTGATAATAACTTTTTTTTTCAAACAAATTATTTTTTTTTAAGTTTTTATTTTTAATCAGTGATATAACTACCCTTGTTATCAAAAACCTTTTGCCAAGTAGTGCAAAAATTTTCAATTGAGCAGAATATCCAGAGATGGCATTTTGCATGTTGGGCAAATTTTCAAGTTTTTTTGACAGATACAGATTGGAATAAAGGGAAATCAGATTATGCAATGTCAGGTTAGTATGGTGGGTAAAGCAGTTCACCAAAGCTCCTTAGTTTTTAAAGGGTTCACTTTGAGCAGTGTGCTCTTGGATGACCATGCTTCAGCATCAAGCCTTTTCTACTAATAATTGAGGAAATATTCTCCCCACAAATTGTACCATCTGATTCTCATTTCTTTCGATTGCTTCAACACTTCTTGTGAGACAAAAACTTAAAAATTTGGCTAGTATTCAAGATGTCATATTCAGAAATCAATTGGTTTTTATATATCCGGTATGAAAATTTACACACCAGATGGGAAAGAGCTGTTGATAATGAGAACAATTAACTAATGAGAACAAGTACATCATTGATAAAAAAATAAAAACTTTTAAAAATTCATTTGTTTAAAAAAAAAAGAGATTACTCTCTGGTTCCCTTAATATTATTCAGCAAACCTTTCCAGAATACATTTTTTAGTGGAGAGAATATATTTAGTGGATGTAATTGTCATTTTATACATATCTCTAGCATTATATGAAGACCAAACATGTAAATGATTTCAAATTTTGTAATGTTTTTAAAAGCCAAAAACAGCTGGGAACAAAATAACAGAAGTTATAAACCTATAAAATTTAACCTGTCTAAAAAAAAACCCAAACCTCCAAAAAATAAAAAACAAATTGTCAAAATTTTACTACTAGATGCCACAAAAGATTGCCTCCTACATTTTTTTCTATTTTTTCAACTTGATTCCACCTCCCCCCCCCCTCCACACAGAATGTTCTCCATTTTGAATTCTTGGCAAAAACGCGTCTTTTCCTATGGGATTGGGTCAGAGTTGAACTGTCCCTGTAGCCCTATTTGCCAGAGTCATCTCGGGCGTCTAAAACTGGTAAACTGCAAACATGGTAGGCGCAGGGGGCTTCGAGGTGCAATGCAATGCAATACACACACAGATTTTTGCAAGATCTGTATCTAGTCATCAGCTCTTTGTGGCAGCAAATTAAGGAAGTGATGGTAGCCACAGATCAGGTCTAATACCTGAATCTAGTGTTTAGAGTCATTAATGGTTATGGGCTGTTCCTTGGGGACAAAGGCCCTATCATGGGAGAGAATCCTTAAAACCATCCATGGTTTTAGAAACAGTGCATTTGCCCCATAGAGTACCCCCTCCCTCTAATTACATTCCTACCATTCAACATTCACTTAAATAATACAAATAATACTTCAACCAAAATAATGCAAAAAAAGAAAAAAAAAAATCACCGTAGAACATGATTAAAGGTTGCATTATGTTTAATGATAACTTTGGCTTACGCAGAAATGTATAGCATCTTTTAACGTCACAGTACATTACTGTAGCTTTTTAGAATTCAGTTTTAATGCCATTTGAAAGGCAACAGGCTTTAGAGTCCCTCAAGGGTAGAGACAGCACATTTGTGTTTATTGCTCTATAAAAATATTTAGGATTTTTAAGCACTTAAAGGGAAAAAAACAAAAAATCAGTCCTCTAAAGAGAGAGAGAGAGAGAGAGAAAAAAAAGACATACTAAAATGAGAGATAACATAAATAATATATCCTTAATACTTTCTGCAAGGTTTAACATAGGCATGAAAATATACAATTTATATTTAAAAAAAGGTGAAAATCTATTGGAATCAGAAATTCTCCATCAAAAAATATACCTCCTAGAAAATTGATGTTACAGGAGACCAAAAGTATTTCCTTTCGTGGTTGATATTTAAATGCCCTAAGTACTTTGAAGTAAGATGATCATATATTAATTAAACATACGTGTATTAATTTCAACACATAATAACATAAATTAATAAAAAAGAAAAAAAATGTATTTTTTTAAAGAATATAATGTCCTATTATGGTTTACTTGTTTTATTTTTACAATCAAATGTTGAAACTGCTGCTGTTTGAAAAAATGCAGGAATTTGCTTCTGTGGAATGTGCATTAATTTTTCTTATTATAAAACTGCAAAAATTGAATGAAAATCAATCTATGTTGAGCAAAAATTAAAAAGTGGAGGATTTTCATCTGTGTCAAAAGTGAAAATATGCATCGATCGATCATGGACAAAATTATCTGCAGATACTTGTTTTGCAACACAGACAAAATTTGTTGAAAAAATAATAATGTTATGTTAATAAAATAAATTGTGAATAAATTGAATGTTACTAGGAAATAATTTTATAGTTCCAAGGAACTTTTCCATCTTGAAAAAAGAGTTGGGCATGCCATGGTGTTAATGCTGTTTAAAATTGATAGAAATATAACTAATTTTATCCATACTAATATTATTTTTGAGCTTCCAATTCTTCCATCATCATCAAAAAAAAAAAAAACAGCAAAAAGTTGAAAGTTAAAATTCTATGGATTCTGGGGGGGGGGGGGGATAGGGAATAATTGACAATTCAGATCAAACTACTCAAGTATAGAAAGATTACATAATAGAAATTTAAAACACAAGTGAAAATTATTACTGTTACATCATATAACATTACTCATTCTTTTAAAATAGAAAAATAAGATTAGAAAAGGCATTTCTGTTAGTAATAGAGACATTTACATAAAACATGTGAAATCACAGTGCACATTCAACGTAGTTCGCATTACTGTTACACTGAAATTCAGCTCAGTTTATCACAATTACACGCATTTGTAATTGCTTTTTCATCACTGCTGAGTTTTAAAATACACTAACACAATTTATTATTATTAAAAATCTCAAAAGAAATATTAAATAGAAATGGTTTTGCATAAGATTCAGTAATAGAAAAATGTTATTGCATTCAGTCTAGGTAACAGAAAAATTAAATGCTTACAAATTTGAGAATAAAATGCATAAGTTCTAAATGTTTCAAAATAACGATATATTTAAGGCAAAACTCTACAATCCTCACAAAGAAATGTCAAAATAAATGCATAGCATAGGGATACAAATCATTTTCAGAAAATCTTACAAACATTAATATTTAGAAACTTAGTAAACAGAGCAAAAACAAGTTTCTTTTCTTGTTCACCTATGCTCCCACTTTTTGGCCTGCAGAAATTGATACACAAACGGAACAAAAACTCAATTTTTTTAACAGTTCACCCTCGTTAAAAATTGGAAAACATGAAAAGAACTATCCCAGATTACTTTTTAAACTCATATGTACAGTTCTAAAAGTAAAAACTGTATATACATGCATTCAAAAGTGATCTCTCAAATAAAAAAGAAGAAAAAATATTGATCTCTACAAAACAGGATGCACTAGTGAAGATGATGAGCGGGAAATTTTATTATTCACTTGTGGGAAGAAGAAACGAATTTATTAATAACTATTCCTCTCTTTCTAGTCGTTAGTTTTTGTGAATGAAAAACAGGAGCAAAACAACAAATTAGCTTTAAATTGCTACTAAAATATAAAAATTATCCCTCTAACTTAAGGTTAGTATTACTAATTAATGGCAATAACCTTTATTGATATTAGGGATGAGGTTGGGAAGAGTGACAAATGAAGATATACTTTTAGTCAACACTTTTTATTTTGTTGCCGAGTCAACCACTAATCCTGATTTTATGCGCTAGCAGGAAAAAAATAAGAGATTTCAAAAAACTTCTAAATCTTTGGGTTAGAACTAGGATTAGGTAAATTTTTAATATTTTCTAAGGTGAATTGGCCACCACTGGTCTCCTTTGTGAGCCTTTAAAACTATTTTTATTTGGATTAGTCTAGCACACTGTTTGAAAAATAGCTTTGTTTTAACTGCTAGAGATAAAGTGAAGTATTCTGGGACGTAAAATAATGATTAGTCATGCAGAAAACTATTTATTTTTTAAAATGAGGCTTAATATGTTCATTTACCAAGCCTACAAGTAAAATAGCTATGTGGTGTTATAGCTCTATCTTTACTTACAGAATTTCATTTTTAAAAAAAGGTTAAACAGAGGGTTTTCTAAAACAGCTTTGACAAAAAAAGAGGGTTAATTTTACGCATCAAAGTGAATAAAAGTAAATATGGATTGCAGTGGAAAATGCTGCCAGTGTATGACAAAAGATGCATTTTGAAATGCCAGACATCTTCCTATCTTAAAAATCTACTCAGGGCCGATCCTAAAGTGTCGGCCGTCCACTTGCAAAGACCTTAGGTGCTGCCCTCTCAAGAGTAATTTGCATATTTTGACTAATACTTAATGTCTTTATTTATCTACCACCAAATTTCTCTGTCAAGCTCTAAGTAAAAAAAAAACAAATGAATTTATAAAAAGTAAAGGTGGAGGGGATCCACCAGAAAACTTTTGAAATTGACGTAAGAAAAATAGTTTTGATTCATCTCAGGTTGTGTTAAGATGCAAGGAGAAAAGAGTCTAGGACATTCAAGGTCCATAAAGAAATTTTCAAAACTGACGTCAAAAATCGCAATTTTAGGAACTTTTTTGAAATTTTAGGGGAAAATTTTCTTGAGTTCTTTCTTAAAATTCTTTCAAAATTGAAGTAAATTTGAAGCTATTTTTTGTAACCTTTGCTTGGGGAGGATCGTGGCTCTTCCCGAAAATGTTCCGGAACTGAAGTTTTAAACATGCAATTTTGGGTTATCTTTGTTGAAGTTACTGGAGTAAGGAAGATTCGGTCCTCTCCTACCGAAACTTTTCGAAATTGAAGTCTGAAACTCAAATTTAGGCTGTCTTTGGCGACAGTAGGGGATCCGGTGGCTTTTCTCCGGAAATCCCTTGGCACTAGTTTCAAAAACACATTTTTGGCTATACTTGGTAACGATAGAAGAAACCTGATAAATTTCCCAACCAAAAGATTTTTTGGGACTAAAATCACTTTTAGGCTATTTTTGGGAGGGAAGAGCTTGGAGGCTCCGAGGTGGGATATTTCTAAAAGCATCATTTTACACCTTCTTTGGGAAACTGGGAAGCGAGGGTGGATCTTTATGGATATTTTTTGATATTAGCATCTGAAAAGTCCAATTACAGACTCTTTCGTGATATTCGGAGGCAGCCCCTAATATTGTGAAAAGTTACATATGCCACGCGGTTCTCATCCCGAAATGTTTAGAAATTGAAGTCCCAAAATCGTACTTTGTGCATTGTTTAATAAAATAGCCGATGATCGAATAACCCACCTGTTTCAACAATGAAACTCATGCCACGGCATGATAATTTGATAATATGTTTTAGGAATGTTTAACATGCAGGGAGAGGCTTTATTGTGACAAGGCTGAACTCAATCTAGTAGCTTAACTGTCTAATGGTATAAGACTGTGTCATTTCAGGGGAATGAAGAAACGAACAAATGGTCAACAATGAACACTATCTATCTGGAGTTTAGGGTTAATCCACTGGAGTTAGGGCTACAATTTCAAGTTTCAAAATATCACCAAACAGGCAATGGCTCATATGTATTGGACTCTATTTGGGGAGTCGTAATTGTATATTATCTTCCCCTTTATCCGCGCTAGTTTAATCACAAATTTTTTTGCTTGAAGTGCTTGCGAATCTTCTTATCTCAGTAATTTTTTTTCCCCTAAAATATATCTTCATTATTTAGGGTCTATAAAAGCTTGGGGGGGAGGCAACAGTGGCCACCCTCGGTGCTCCTTTTAGAAGGCACACTTAAATTACTTCAGGAAGCGGCCATTTCCCTCAGTGCCTTTTCTCTGTATCCATGCCTGATTTCTGGCTCTGCCATAAATTTTAATCAAATGAAGCATGAGTGTAAAGGACAATGGACAATGGGAACAGAAAACATTGCACACTAACAAATTCTATTTTTCTTTAACTATGCTATGTTTTTGGGAAAGCGGGACTTATTTTGGTTTTTCAATAAACATTTAAAATTCAGCATATTTTTTCGACTTAGACTATGAGAAGTTTTGCTTGATGAATAAAACTACATGCATCCTGCGGCCGTCCGCGTGCGGTGCACACTCTGCACACCTGCTAGGATCGGCCCTGAATTTACTTTGACTATATATGCATCAACAAATGGTCTTCGCAGTTTTTTTATTCTGTTGTTTTTTTACAGTTAACAGTCCAATTCAGACACTTTGATACACTTTTCTGCCAACAACGAAACACAACAATAGATTTCATTGTAAGCTCTGCCTGGGCGGTTGAAATTGCTCCTATTACTTCACCAAAACTTTATTTTTACAACGTGCATATATATGTTTATCATTTATTTCAAAATGTATGTTTTTCAAAAGCTTTGTTCAAGCAATGGGCAGTCACTGATGTCTGCGCTGGTGAGTTCTAAGATGTGTCTTAAGGTGGCTTTTCTGACGAGCCTGATAATTGCAAATGTTACAGCGAAATGGCTTCTCTCCAGAATGGATTCTCTCATGCTTTATGATGTCACATTTTTGGCTAAATCTTTTCCCACAAGCACAGCAAGTATATATTTTTCTCACGGCTTCGAAAAGTAAGTTTTTATCTTTATTGAATCCACTTGGCAAGAACAGTGTTGATGACGTATAAAATTTTCCTACGTATGAAAGAAAAATCTGATTACTAAAAGCTTTAAAATACTTTTAAATGAAATTTTAAAAAAATCACAAAACTGCAGTGAAATGCATGGTAGAAATAACTATTTTATTTTTAATCTCTTCATTAGACTTGAATTTTTGAGTAAATTCGAATAATCTTTAATGAAATAAATATTGTCAACAATTTATTGTTTTTGATTTCCAAAATATATGCTTAAAGTATTAATGCTTTCAATTTGATTTAACCTGAGCAATAATGGCAACACAATGAAAGAACCATATTCAAAAAAGTAGTAACAAAATACAGTCACTTACAGTATATTCACAAGATATCAGAATAATTAAGGTTACGACATTGAAGTGTAGTAGTATGAAAAGTTTGATAACAGTTGTAAGTACAAAATATGTAAATCATGCAAAAATATTCTTCCCCCAAATACATTAATAAACCTCAATGATCCAGTAAATCACTTTAATACTAACCTGAAAAAAATTCATTTATTTATGTATACATATTTATATATATATAAATATATATATATATTTATATATCTACAACAAAACATCTAAGTACCTCTGTAAATATACTGATTTCATTGTTGATACTACAAGTGGACAATCTTGTTCTTTTTAATTGATATCTCTTTGAGATTTACTGCCGTACATTGAAAATGTTTCATTAGCTCATCATAATTTTTTAAGGTAAACCAACAAAAATTACTTAACAGTTAGAAAATATACCAATAAAAATTTAATCAAAAAATTTCATTAAGATTTATATAAAGCAAGATCTTATACATAAAGCAGTTATAATTCACCCGCTGACCCATGCAAAGCATTCATACTTGGCAGTCGCAATTCGTAATCGTCAAAAATCCGATTTTTTTTTCACAAGTAATAAAATAAACATATTGTTCAAAAGAATGGTCATTCATTTTTTAAGAGATTGTATTGCACCATTCATTTCAAAAAGTCAGTCTTTTAGACAAGTTTGTTCCTGATTGACACATCCCTAGTGGTTACATATTGGGTCATTCTTCAAAAAGTGTAATTTTTCTGTCACACGCTTTTTATAGTAAAAACTTAAAGAACAATTGCTTTAACAATGATTTTTAATTTCATCAAAAATATATCTATTTAAACCTTCCAACAATTTTTTAATAATTTTTATTTTAGTATATTTTTGGTTCACAACATGTGAATTCTCACCTACATGGCATGTCACACACCTTGTGTGACTGTTTATACAAATACAAATGTGAGGACCAGCAACAGGCTCTGGGACCAGCTAAGCTGGTCCCAGTCAATTTACAATCCCCAGTGAAGATCAATGGCCCTTTTAAAACTATCTACTCCCTTGCTCATTATCACCTCTTCTGGTAAGTTGTTTCAAGGTTCCACTACCCTGCTAAAATAATAATTTTTCCTAATATCCATGTTAGCCCCGAGTTTTAAATAGCTTAAAACAATGACCCCTTGTCCTGTTTTCAGTGCTAAACTTTAGCCCCGTAACATCTTTCATTTCAATAAATTTAAACAACTGAATCATGTCCCCTCGGTCTCTTCTTTGCTCAAGACTGTACATTTTTAGCATTCTAAGCCTGGAATTGTAGTTTAAATGAGAGAGTCCATTTATTAGCCTTGTAGCTTGCCTTTGAACTCTTTCCAACAGTTTTTTTAATAATTTTTATTTTAGTATATTTTTGGTTCAAAACATGTGAATTCATACCTCCGTGGCATGTCACACACCTCGTGTGACTGTTTATGTTGCTTAATAACTTGCTAAATTAAAAGTGTATAATTATTTATTTATTATTCCTTTCACAAGTGTCCAAAATACTAACTGATTAAGTATATTTAATTTTTTAATATTGTGTTTTAGTTTGTTTTAGAAATACACAGAGTCATACAATAAATTCTCACCTCTGTTACCTAAACACAAAATGCCATTCCTTGTTAACAAGTGGCTGTAATGGCATTTAATTTTATTACAAGGGAGCTAGTCCCCTAGTTTATTTTCAGTCATAGCTGAAGTTGTGAGATTTTGTCGAAAAGCAAGAAGATAGATTTTGCTTTAAAAACTTAGTGTGGTTATTCTGATTTCTCACCTCCATGAACTCAAATTACAGGGGTGTAAATTAATGTAAAAAAGAAGTGAACATGTTTTCATATGCTTAAAATGTGCAGATTGTAGCAACGAAGAAAAAAAAAATCCCCTGAAAGCTATCTATTAAGCCTATATTAATGGAAAATTCCTCACCTCCGTGAATCTCACCTCCCTGACATACCTTATCAATGTCATTATTTCTGAGGTAAAAATAAATGATGGAGGGGAAATACATCAATTATAGGTATTCTACCAAAATTATAAATTGCCTGAATTTACTATCCTGAAATTTACTAAATACTATTTTTTAACATACATTTGAAACTACTAATTGAGCTGTACTTCAATTAAGAGAGCTTAATATTATGTTTCCACTAATCATTAAATTAGCTGATCGTTTGCACAATTAACAATATTACTTCTTTGAAATTAAATTGGCTTTGATTTTTAAATATTAAAAGTTTTTTTCTTTTTTTTTTAATTTCCAAGAACAAGGTATTTTTTTATTTTTTTAAATTTATGAGTAAAATAATTGTAACTTAGCTGGTCATTGTAAATGGTTACTTCTATGAGGTAACACTTTCATGTAAGAATGAAAAAAAAAAACGAAAACAAAAGGTTTTGAAATTAAAAAATATTTGAGTTCAAATGTTGTGTTTTCTGGAGAATGACCCATATGTGAACAATAACTGAAAAAAGTTTTCAAATTAGAACATCAAAAATTTATATCCTGCTTCCGTCCACATAGTCACTCAACATTAATATCAATAAATTCTGTCCCGCTAAAAGTTTAAACAGAGTTAGTTTATAAATCAGTCCAAAATTGCTCAGAAATCCATGTCGGACATCCTCGGTTGCAGAATTTTCCTTTCTGCAAAATTTGATGAACTAACAGCTTCAGGAATTTTCTTTGCATGTTTGAACATGTGTGCTGTAAGTAATGATTTTTGACGTGCGCGATAATCGCAATGTTGACAAGCAAAAGGCTTTTCTCCACTGTGAATTCTTTCATGTTTCACAAGGTAATCCTTTCTAGAGAAAGATCTTCCGCAAGTATAGCAAGCATATAATTTTCCAATGTCTTCATTCATGAAGGAACTTTCATGGATCATTGAAAAGTTGTCCGGAAAATGTGCCAAAGTAGTACATAGTCCAAAACCTATAATATTTTAAATGTAAAAAATAGTTTTAAATGTTTATTCATGAAGAAGTAAATTATTAGAAATGGACCTTTGAATAAGCAATGAGAGGGATAAAATGTTTGAAAATAATAATTGCTGTTTTTGTTTTAAAAGATTTCCATTCAATTTGAGCATAGATAAAGTCATTGAATTGTAAATTTGCCAATTGTAGGAAATAAATATTAGGAAGAGCCGAAAAAAGGATATTTTTGTAAAGCAACTTCTAATAGCAAAAAAAAAAGTTGTGTATTGCCATCCGAAACATGGGGAAAATAATTTAAAAAAATAATCTTTATGTCTTTAGATCGCGCATTGGCAGCAAAGTTTGAAAAAAAGGTAAGTCTTTTAATATATTTAAAAAATATTTACGTTCCTTTAGAGTTTTTAGTTCGGGCATAAAGCACAAAGTTACGTGAAATCAATCAAAAATCGACGCGTTTTGCTTGTTTTGTATAATGCAGTATTTCTTCTTTTAGATCTCAGTTATGTATTTTTTTAAAGTAAATGTGCACTATACTCTTTGCTGGAACTGCAATTATATTGTGTTGCATTAACAACCCAGAACCCAACCCAAGTAGGTGGTTGCACTTAATGTTCCACATTGCAATTCCCAAGAAGACTGGACTTATTGACAAGACTTATACATTTGTAAAGTAACGTTCATAATAACTTTATGGTTTTAAACAAGTTTCTACATTTCAATCAGGGTGTGAAGTTGGACTTACGACTTACTTTTGGCAGATATTTAAAAAATATAAAGGTTTTCATATAAATCCATCTCTTCCGTCTAATACCTCAAATGAATTTCTGCAGATTCACTGAACAGTTCCACAATCCAATCCACTGCCCGTGTGTGATATGGGAATTTTAAGAATACATGCTTAAGCAAATGTATCGTTTCTAGAAAGGATAAAATATCCTTGTTTTTCACATCATTACTGAAGCGGAGGAAGTAAACACGTTGACCTGTTGACTAACTGCTGTAGTTCGTAACTTCGAATCTTAATATTGATGGAAGCAATTCTTTTATATCTATAGAAGTGTTTCTTGATTGGTAGTATTTTGCATTGTATAGATACCCTACTGTAATCCAACTCCTTTATATTTCGTGGCCAATATTATATTTCATGACCAATCGTGTCTATTCCATAACCAATAACAATTTCTCCAAAATAGCAAAGTAAGCATTTCTGTGAATCATTGGATCCACTATGTTTGGAAGATTATGTAACTTTAAATAAGTGTAAAGGTCCATGTTTCACAGAAGTTTGTTCTTTTCTTTAAAATTTTAATTATATCAAACCATAGACGCATAATTTTTAAAGATATTATTTACAAGTGCCTTCATTCCACTAGTAGTTTAGTTTACATATTATACATCCCCAGCACTCCGTTAGCGCACGTTAACAAAAGCGAATGACTGAAACAACTTACTTTTGTAGGAGCAAGATCAAAGTAGCATTACCACCCTTGAAAGTTAACCACCAGTCTAAATTGACCGCTATTTTCAGGAACAGGTTTATATCTATATCATATAATTCAATCTCTATAAGTTGACCATTAAAGTAATGCACTGCAAGTGGTCTACTTACACAGGTTTCACTGTACTGGTGCTTTAAAAATTTTCACCAATAACAATAAAATAAGGGGCTGTCCACAAAGCAGGGTGAGGTGAACTGCAACAGTTTGTGCTAAAGGGAGAAGAGAGGTCAAAAATGTTGAAAAGAGTGCAACATCATTTATGAACAGCCCCTCTAAGTACCTTCACCTAGAATAAAATTAACACATAACTTAAATAAAGCACATATCATTAAGAATAGTTGTTCCATGTTTCATACTTTTTTTACGTGATTTATTCACTTCATTTATGTTTTAACACAAAGAATTTTTGACCTAATTTTACTTATGTTTAAAACATAAGCCTTTTTGAAAAAAATAATAAAACTGAGCAATATTAGCCATAAATGTGAACAGAACTTTAAAGTTAGAGGCAACACTGTATCAGGGACGAGGGTTTTAGATTATCTTCAGAAAATTGGGGTTCCCATTGCACTCATGGAAAATTAGGAAAAATGAAACATAAAAGTACCTTTCTAAGGTAAGAAATTTGTAAATGTCAAGTGCAAATATATTGTCCGTTTTCAATTTAAGGTTTTTTTTTCCTATGACTAATGGGCAGACCTAAGTATCACTTGTGATTCTTGTACGTAGCTTACGATTTGAACTATGTGTTTTATGCAAAATTATTAATGAAAAGTGAGCACTGATTGTACGGAACTCCTTTCGAACTTCAAAACTTTGCGACATTTGGTTAAATTTCAGCGAATTCTTTCAAATCAATGTTGAAGATGTAATCACATTCAACACTAAAAAAATAAAGCAGAAAGGAACATTTTTTAGAAAATTTAAAATTTAGTACAATTGCATACACACAAAGGATGAAAAAGATAAAGAACAAGCATCACAAAGGCTGAAAATGATAAAGATAAGAGTGGCTAAAAGAACTTTGACTCATAAATCATAGAGTACTACCACCACCTTAGAGCAAAACTAGTTTTCAAAAGTCGGAAAGTATGTTTGTAAGAAATTTGTTGAAATGTTTTAATCTGAAGAAGTAAAGGCTTTATTCAAGTCGAACTTTTCTGAAAAAATAACAAAAAATGTCCCTTGGTTTTGCTATCATTTCCCTGTCATAGAAATGATCTTGATTTGCTCACTTTTGCAAAAATAAACACAATCAAGTATAGCGAGGACTCAGTATTCTTAAGTTGAATTTTGGTAAGCATTTTCATTGGCTGCCATTCCCATCTCTGTTAATTTAATTTGATGATAAAGCAGTGGCGGCTCATGCCTTAATTTAGCATTTGCACCCAATGTGTAAAGTTCTCACAATAATATTTATATAGATAAAATGAAGAGAACTATAGTTATGAATAAAATATAGTCCTTAATAGTCTTTAATAAAATATAGGCACAATTTTTCTGGGAGGGTCAAGCCCACTTGGCCCATAGTGACAAGCCGCCCGACTCAACTGTTGGGAAGTTTTTCTATCTTATTTATATATTGATTTTTTGTACGTACTTATGGGGACAGACAAGTTAATTTTAATTTTTGTCACTCAACATTCAAACTTAAGGAAGGGAAATAACCAATGTCATTAAGTTTCACAAATTGTAAAAGTTAAATACATTTTTTGTTTTGCAATTGCAATAGAATAGACTCTTTTTCCTTTTAAAGTTTAAAAATAAATGTTTAAAATTCATACATACAACTTAAAATATAGAATTTTATCATCAGGAGCGTGATGAAAGGATTTTATTTCAAAAGGAGCCCAAGCCCGATGTTATGAGAACTTTCCAAATTTAAGTTTGAAAATATTAAAATCCTTATTCACAATAAGTAGTTTTAAATTCATTTTGGGAGGGGTCTGGGCCCCTTCGGCTTCCCCCTTTAATATGCTTAAGTTGAGCATTGTCCAAGATTTTTGCTTTTCTTTTCATCACTTAGAAACGTAATCGAAGCCATGAAAAAAAAAACACTTTCTGAACTACAAGCTAAGAAAGGAGTCATTTTATAAACGTCGGCCATGGAAGCTTCTTTATTTATGCCTTCCAATAATAATTATGTATTTAAAAAGCTTACAAAACCAATCCTCCTAAATAAAGTTGATAACGAAAAGCATCACTGTTAGCTCAACTACGTATGCTTAAAAAAAATTTCACTCCAATTTTTTTCCTATACTAGCTGCATCGCTCGGCTTTGAAATGACAGTTATGTCAAGTGACTCATGTTCAACAATCAGGCTTGAACAAAAAAAAAGTAAAATTTTGCGGTAGATTGCGGAAAAATAACCAAAAAGGAAACATTTTAAATTCTCCGATTTCAGGAAAAGCCTCAAAACAAAAGTTAACATTTTATTTGTTCATATTCAATGAAAAATGACAACAGATATTTTTTCTCAATGATTTTTTTCACGCTAAAATTTTAATAAAAGCATTGTTACAGAAAGTTGAGATGAAGCACTGAATAATACTTTGAATGGAGGAATGCCTTCAAAAAATAGGAATTTTATGTTGCAATCTAAGAGTCATAATTAATAGTTTTTAATTGATAGCCCCGCTAATTATTATCAGAGGATTATATTAAATAGCCAAACATAAAGACGTCAAAATTAGGAATCTATCGATACCTGGCTCGATGGTCAGTTCATTGGCGTTCGGGAGAAGTAACTTGGACATACATAGATAGATATATACGCTCAGTTTTTAATTATATAAGATGTTCCACTTCAGTGCATGAAGGCATATGATGATAATCCGTTAATAAAACACAGAAGCATTTTAAGCAAATCATACAAAGTATATTTTCATTTTTAAAAAATATACATATTTTACTTGACAATTTATAAAGATTTTTTTTGAAAATGATCTTTAGTGATCCCACACAGAAGCACGTCATAAGGGAAAAAGTAATCCCATACTTCTTTTGATACAGGTAATAAAACTGTGTGTAAGGATCAAAAACAAAGCAAAACAAATAATGATATAGCTCAAAAGCAATAGTACTTATATTACTCTTTCTTACGCATGTTTTTGTGTTTGCACATTTGCGTGTTGGCTGTGCTTCTTATCTGCATTATTTACATCTAAACTGGAAAATGTACTTTTATATCTTGAGCAGACTAGATTATAAAATATTTATAAAAATAAGATTTATAGTGTTTTGACTATAAATATCAACATTTTATTGTTAACTCCCAACTGCAATTTAAAACGTTTTTCAAATAAATAACTCAAATCCAGTTGAGTATTTCACCAAAAAAATTTTTTGGAAAAATTCCAATTTCAAATGCTTTTTTTTTAAACAACACATTTAGTCATATTTTTAAACTTCTTTCCTAGCATGCTTTATGACATGCATTTTAAGAGAATCCAAATGAGCAGCTGTATAGTTACAACGATTGCACTTATATGGTCTCTCTCCCGTGTGAACTCGAGAATGAGATCTGAGCTGTGATCTTCGACCAGCACGATAGTCACAAATTCCACAAGCATAGGGTTTTTCTCCAGTATGGATTCGTTCATGAGCTCTTAGATTCCCTTTCTGATTAAAGCTTCTCCCACAAATGTGACAAGTATATGGCCTCGTTATGTCATAGAAAGTAAAGTCTTTGTCACTGACCCTTTGGAAGTTCCTTGTGAAAAATAATGTTGAGGTAGTACTGTACTTTTCATTTCCTATAAAATGAAATTTTACGATTAATAAAAGTATACAAATTTATGAGCATTTCTAAACATAATTTTTTACCAAGCAATTTTTTAGACAATGGATTAATAGAAGTACTCAATTTATCCTAATGGCTTAAAGAACTTAGACATCTGGACGTATAAGTTCCTGCTTATTGATATTACAGTTAATGGATAGAATTTTGCTACATTCAACACTAATACTATATGCCAATATATCTATTGTAGCGGAACTTGAAAGTTTTTTTTTTAGATACGCTACTTATAAAATTGACAAAGTTGCAAAAAATGAATTTTCTGGTACAACACTTTTACTGCTGCAGCAGTAAAGAAACAATTGAGGCAGTGAGAAGCAAAGGGATGTAAGTGGCAAAATTAAACATTTGGAGATAACCATAAAAGTTTCAACTATAAATATGTCACAACTTAATTTCTAGAATAACTCATTCTTTTCAATTCTAAAAAATCAAAATACTACAGAGTTAATAGAAAATAACATATGTATCCCTGTTTCTTAATAAGAGTTATAAGGAGACTTATGGGTATAAGGGTGTTTGCTTAAGGGACCCTAAACTTCAGTTTAGAAATTAAAACCCATTTAACTAGTAGTAACCTATCACTCCATCCGTTATAGTCGATTAGTATCATTTGCTAAGAAGGACCATATAGTTTGGGTTCTTTGTTTAATAAGATTTTCAAACTCTATGTATTTCAGTTGAATCTGTCTACCTCAGATGTCAAGGGTTCAGAAAAAAAATTCCAGAAAGACAGGTTTTGAGATATGGAGGTTTTGATTTGGCATTTAAATCTAGCGACTGTGAGTTGTTCAAGCAATGCATACACTGTCATTGAACTGAATAAAAATATAATATACAAAAAATAAAATGAATTAATTAATTGAACAAACAATTCATATTGATTTAATGCGATAACAAAATACATACCTCAATGGAAAAAATTTGTTAACAAAGTTTGATAATTGACAATTTTTGTTTCATCTACAATGCTTTTTAATTTCAATCGCTGTAAATTCTGCTTTTAATTCTTCCTTCTACTATCGCCCCCAACTCTTTCATTCACCGTTTCACTTTGTTGGAGAAATAACAGCACCACATGTTCAGTTTGTCAACTTGAAGTGACATGTTTCATCTCTCCTTTCCTTTATAGTATTGTATGTCAGTCAGTGTTTACACCTTGCATTTGCTCTGTCCCTCCCCTACCCCTCTTCCTGACTGAAACTGGCTATTCTCCTCCATTATTTCTTATTTTAGGGCTAATTACCTGCCTACTTTTGTTCTTTAAACAGTGAAAAGAAAACATGGTTGTACTTCAAATTTCCGTAGCAGTGAATTGTGAATTCCGAGAAATAGAGGTTTTATGCATGAAGTACTTGAGACGAGCAGAGAAAAAAACATTAGAAATTAATTGAAATTGCTGGGAAATTAAAAATAATTTGAGACATGCAGTTTTTTGAGATGCACAGGTTTGACTGTATATGCTTCATCTTTTTATTCCTCTCTCTTTTTTTTCAAATTATTATATTTTTTAATGATCCTATAAATCAGTGGCAATACTGCAAATTTAATTAATAAACCAGGGGTGGTTCTGAGCAAAATAAAAAAAGTTCTTAAATCCACAATAAATTTCTACAAGAGCATGTAAGACAAATTAAAACACAAACAAATGAAAAATATACATGAGAATATAGTACAAAAGACACATTCATACATGTGTATGAAACAGAAAATAGTTATGTTAAAATAGATTTTTTTTTCTTTTTTTTTTCGCACTACTTTTGAATTAACAACTTAACTTATTAAAATTTTCTCAAAAGACTGACAAATCTCATTGAAATTTCGGAACAAAAACAGCTCTGTGATAAACTAACCTCAATCGAACAAAAATGAAAAGTAAAATAAGTTTTAAAATTTTACCTAATTTACATGAAAAATAATTAAATGAATCATAAATTTTCAACACCATATTTTCCAAAAACTACACAAAAAATGAAAGAGAAGAATCACTTAAAATAAAGACATATAGAAATAATAAAAAGCGGCACTATAAAAGTACTTACAGTAGGTACAGTAATTATATTTGACGCACTTTTTAGTTGTTCACAAGCATATAAAAAATCATTTCCTTTTCTTTCATTGTCAGAAACTTTCTCTATTTCTTTCTATTTTCAAATTTTAGATAAAAGCGTGCTTAGGTGAAATTATGGCTCCATCAACGTTTATATTCAGGATGAAAAAAAAGGTTGTTATGGCTGTTATTAAAGTACGGCACAATGGGCAGTGGTGGCATACCAGTAAGGAATCAGACTCTTAACTAAAGGGTTTCTCGTTCGATGCCAGCCAGTCAAAGATCCTGAGTGATTCAAGGAATACAAGAAAATAATAAAAATAATTGTTCAAAAATATAAAAGCACTCTTCAATAGGCTTTTACTATTGCTTTGTTATTTACATTTCAAATGTGGGAGTTTTTTTTCTGTCCCATCCTGTGTAAAACATTTACATAACTTAAAGCTAAAGTCAAAGTATTTCAATATCAAGTAACATAATATAACACTACAACTCTTTACGGCATTTGCTGTGTTGTTTCTGGTGCAGAACTAAGTTATATCTTTGATTACATCTGTAGGTACAAATGCTGCAACAAAAAGGTTTTTCCCCAGTGTGAATCCTTTCATGTCTTATAACATGATTTTTCCTCGAGAAGACTTTACCACAGAACTTGCAAGGATGAGAAAAGCCACTTTGTCCAGTACATTTGTTGAAGCCATTAATGCTGTGAGGGATAGAAATGCCATTATAACCTGAAACAAAAAGTAATGAAACTGATTCTAAATCCACAATAATGACACTTTTTATTCAAAAACCAAAAATTTTCTCGATGAATTTTAAACAGCAATAAAAAAAAAAACTTTAGTATGGTCAGTGAGGCATTGTAAGACCTTTATGCTGTTACAGTCACAACCTCAAACAGCTTAAGGGGGGAAACCAGTTTAGACGGATCAAAAAATCCAATTTTTTTAATGTCATGAAATGTTAGTAGACCTATTCAAGAATGTGTTGCCATAATTTTAATTTGAAACTCGGTGTAGTTAAAATGCAATGATCACTTAAAAAAAAGAAGATTCGAAAATGTTCACAGCAGTTTTTTTAACGCGTTTTTCTCGAAACTACTTATTTTCAACTGGTGTGCATTCAAGCACAAAACGTTATAGGTAAATCGTTCGGAAATTTTGCCTGAATATTCTTTATTCAATTACACTCTATATGAATCTAATTTTGGGATGATGTTATTATTTAAAATATTTTTTATGCGAAAAAGGTGAACAAAAATGGTAGAAAATGTGAATTTTGTGCTAAAACACCTCAAAAGCATGAAATGTTTTATTTTTTAAGCCAAAATTAGGTTTATTGATTATTATTATTATAAATATGTTGTTAACGATTAAAAGATTGTAATGATTACAGATAAAAATTGACTTTTGGAACGCACACCAGCAACAAGCTCTGATGGCGACCATATATGGACATCAGCTTCTAACTCCTCTCTTTCTGGCAGAAATGACTTGAAAAAGTTACGAAGTGTACTTCAAAATATGAATAAAATATCCTTCAAGTTTGAACAAATTCTGATTATTCCTTTCCCTTTTGGAAAAATTAACGAACAACACTAAAATTTCTGCCTCCTAAACTGGTTTCCCTCAAGAAACACATTTTTGCAAAGCAACATAGCAGTTAATGGAAGCAAAGTTGCACAACTGCTCCAGGTACAGAATTTCACCAAGACATAAAAACTCATTATAAAGCAGAATCATAACTGATTTGCCTTTGTTTGAAGAGCTCACTTGGGCTATGCACTTTCATGTGTCTAAGCAAGTGAATTTTTTGACAAGATTTGTAATTGCACAAGCTGCACTGAAATGGCTTTACGGTTGTGTGAATCCTCTCATGCACAATAAGGTGATCTTTCCTCTTGAATGTTTTACCACAAACTATACATGTGAACAACTTGACTGTTCCTTGAAGGCAAGCAAATTCTTCAACATCTACTTCAGAGGAACAATTTCTAAAATTTGGCAATGAGGTCATTTTACTATAATCTGAAAAAATAATGCAAATGACAAATGATTCTAAATGAAGATTCATACATGCATAATATTAAAGTACCCTACATGCCAAAAGCGAAGAATGAAATGATTATCTTGACTTGTTTACATTTTTAATACCTTAGCTTGAAATCGTTTATTTATTTGAACTAGACATCTAGTTCAATAGCTAAAATCCAATAAAATTTTAGATATTTTGCAAATAATGTTATTACCTTGAACAAACAAATTAGTTATAAAAAAATTAATTACACACAAATAAATATTCTGTTAAAAAACCTTCTTACACAAATAGTAACTGTTAATGAATTAAGTACACAATCATTACAAAGATTTTTTGATCTTTCAATTTTGAGATTTAAACATGAGTGTAAATTAAGAGTTTCACAAGCATCACCAAGAATTGTACTAACAATATTATGAAGTCTAGATCGAGTTTTACACCCCTTATAATAATTAGAATTAAAAAAAGTATAAATGAAATTAATAAGAATATTTCTCAAACACATGCACATACACAAACTAATACAGGATGACAAGCTTAGAGCATATTATATGTCTTATAAAAAGTAATTTTAATTAAAAATCAAAACAACCTTTATTAATAGGTTATAATTACAAAATTGTGCTGTCAGTAAAACTTACAAACTGTTTGCCAAGAAAAACAGAAGTTTTCTGTTTTGGACCAAAAGATTGGAAGAAAAACTGATTATCTACTTAACCACAATGGCTTTATCATCGTAAGCTCAAGCTTCTAAAAACTCCAACATAAACATATATAACTTTCATTAAAAAGTATGTTCCAAACAAATATTGGCAAATATTTATATATATATATATCTATATATTATATATATATATATATATATTTATTTATTTATTTATTTATATATATATATATATATATATATATATATATATATATATATATATATATATATATATATATATATATAATTTTTAAATTTACCATTCATACTCGTGTAAAAGTCGAGAAATTTGTTACAAAAAATGAGGTTTAAAGTTAGGGGGTCAACTTATACACAAAACAGAATTTCCGAAATTTTCCCCTGATTTTTTCTTAGAAAAAACACTTGAAAACGTGAACATTTTCCCAATTTTAGTCCATTCCTTTTAAGCAGATGCCTAAGAAGTAAATACTTAAACATTCTGCTACGATTTTACATGGTCTGATTGTGAAATAAAGAACAAATAATTACAATAAACGGTTGACTACGCGAAAAGTGCAGGGATCGCCGTATTCGCGAATTAATGCTCATTTAAAAAATAATAATGTAAGATGGCTTCAGCATAAAATTTTGTTGATATAAAATCAAAATAAAAGCAACATTTAAAAAAATCGTAACAGCAAAATGGAATCCTTTACAATAATCTCAATCGCAAAGTGAACCCTTTTGGTGCAAAAGAATAAAGCTCGGACGTTTTTCAACATAAAAATGTTCATTACATTTCATTTTCCTGCTTCTTACAAGGTTTAAGTTCAAATTTAGCAGCAAAATGCTCCCGTTTTTTTTTCCCAAAAGTGGGGAGTCGACTTATGCATGGGTTTTTGATTTTTTCCCAATATTTCTCCTAAAAGTAGGGGGGTCAACTTATACGCGAGTATATACAGTAAGTATATTTTGTGATATAGAAAATCAAGTTAGAAACCAATAGAACTGAATGATAACAAAATTTGAATGCCACACGTGAAATTAAAAAAAAAACTATTAAAAAGATATTAAACCAGACGAAAAATTAGCATGATATTCTCAGTTATGAAGCACCTTGCAGAGTTTATATAAAAAAATTATTTATTTATTTTTTTTTTCTGAAATGATAAAAGTTTAGAAAAGTTACTTAATTGTACAATTCTTTGAGGAACATATAGGCAATGTAAAATAATATGAATAAAGTTTTTTGAGCTAAAGTATCCAGAAAAGTAGTTGATAGATTTAAAGTAACTAAAGATGGTTGGTATTTATTTCAATCAGTGACAGAACAGATGATTTTGCAGCGTCGACAGGCGAACAGCACTGTAGCTGCAAAACTGACATTTGTAAGGTCGTTCCCCGGTATGTGTTCGGGCATGAGCAACCAGATTGTGCTTTTGAGTGAAGCCATATCCACACAGGTTGCATTTAAATGGTTTTTCTCCAGTGTGTATCCGCACATGAGCAGTGAGATAATCCTTTCGCTTGAATTCTTTTCCACACAAAGCACATTTATAGTTTTTTGCGGCAATGAAACAGCTTAAATTTCCATCTTGAAAATCTAAAATAAAAAATTTCTTCTGTTGCTTAAGAAATCATTGAAATTTATTTTGTTGCTTCAAATTTACAATTAAATATAAAGTATATCTGAAAACTAATTAACATAATAATTGAAAAAAATCGAACTTGCCACTTCAAGGAAATTAGTCCTAGGATTGGGGTTCTTATGCAGGAAGGTCTTACTAAAAAAGAGGAGACTTTTTCTGTGATAAAAATCTTTCTTATTATTCCACGCCTGATTACCAATTTAAAAAAAGTCATTAAAATGAGTTTGATACCAACAGCTATTGAAATTATTTAAAGTCCATTAAAACATGCAAAATAAATCACCTTCGATTTTATTCACTTATTTATTTACAATTTTTGTGTGAATAAACTGTCAATTCCAGATAACACATAACCAAACATCATTTTGAGCCATTATTAAGTAATACAATAAATAGAAATGATAAAATAAAATTGGAATAAAAATTTGTAAAAAAAAAAATTTAATAAAAATAGAATATCATACTCATCCTACTTTAAACTTGGAGGCCATGCATAAAATGATGAGATAATAGTCATTCTCTTAGACATCCATTTGCAATTATTTGCAAAGGTTCTGGCAACTAGTCATATACACAGCCTTTTTCTTTTTGATAAATATGAATGATTAGACAAGTAACTTTAAAAGATATTTAACATGGCATTTTATAAACAAAAATACTATACCAAGAAACTTTCAGCATGAAAGATTTTAGAAACTTTATAGTGCTTATGGCTATGGCTGGTTGCAACAGGTTAAAAATTTGAATTCAAGGCATTTCAAAAAATAAATAAATAAATAAATAAATAAACTTTATCAAAAGACTTGTGGAGTAAATGTTAATTTCATTAGGAATTTTTTTTTTTTTTTTGAATTGCACCATTACATCTTACAAATCTGCAATCAGAACCATAGAACTGACTTGATATAGAATTGGCAAAAAAAAAAAGCGATAGATACAAATATAATATGAATATTTTGATTAAATATTTCACAACAAAAATGTTACTTAGAAAAAAAAAAGTTTGTCAGTTGTTGTATTGCATTACAAACGAAGTATCAAACAAAATTAAGTCAAATCTGATTGTTGTCCTAGCAAATGAGTTGAGTCAAGTTTTTTTTTCTTTGTATTATTTTTTTAAATATTTGTCATTACAATATTTTTTTTCAACTAATTATTTGAAGTAGAAATGACATCATAAAAGGTAGCAGCATAAATTACATTTTTTAATGACACAATAGGAACAGTGAAATTACTAGAATGGAAACACTTCACATGGATAACAGTAAAAAGAAACAAAATAAGTATATTGTTCAGAAACTGTATTCTGCGGAAGTATTTCACACAATATTCTTAATAATTACTAGTTCTTTCTATAGTTGTAGCTGTAAAAGCAAAACTACAGCTCACAAATTTTTCACTAGTGTTTCAACTCAATTGTAGCATGATGCTTTCTTCTACTTTCACAGGATTTGTACTCTTGAAACAGAAGGTCATTAACAACATTAACAAATAATAGCACTGCACATGCAGCTGCTAAAAAGCATTTGCAAATATAAACCAATATTTAACAGGCCATGCCTTTCTTGGAAAACAAATATTTGATATTAAATGAAGACAACATGCATGAACAAATTTCAAAATAAAATGTAGAGGAGACCGAGGTTAGTTGGCATTGTGATTTTAAAAAACTCCACGGTTGATTCAGAATGCCACTGAGCCTGTCACTTGATCATCATTGATACGTCTATCTTGCATGAGAACGCCAGCTGGATCCAGCCATTTGCTTTGAGTGGAAGGATTGAAAACTTGATTTTCATATTGCTAAGTATAATTTTGATTATTCGGTATTCGTTGTTTTGTACAGTAGCGTATTCACACAGAGGTGACATTCACAAGTTTTTAGTATCTTTGAACATTTAGCTAAGAGGTTATAAGTCCATTTTTGCTGTAGTAGATGATCATTTGTTCTGGTCGCCATGCTTATTTTAATTGCAGTGTTGGGGTTAGTTGGCATACGTACTCGGGGACTAGATGATATAAGCTGAATTTGTATGCAAACAAACTCCGCAACAACAGATAAGTTAAGGTATGCCGACATTCATACCGACATAATTTTAGTTAAGTATAAGGTACTTCATAATAATAAATTATTATTTTTATCTGTATATAAATACCAGGGCTGCGGAGTCGGAAGGAAAATGACTGACTCCGACCCCGACTCCTGGATTTTGAAATGCCCGACTCCGACTCCGGATTTTTTTATGAATTTTTTAATTGTATTTTTACAACTCCCTCTCTCCCCCTTCAGGGGAAGGGAGAAAACCTCTAAACAGAGATTGATTTTGCATTTTGTTTTTTATTGTAAACCCAAGACGCATACAAAGATAGAAAAATTTAAAAATCAAATTTTCCAATAGTTGGGAGTTAAAAAGTGAGATGACTTAAAAATCCATTTTAAAAAATTTGAAAAGGATTAGCTTTAATTTACCCACCTTTAATGTTTAACAAATGGATATTGATCAAATCGTGTGCTATTTTTGAAAGCTGTAACTTGAGAGAAAAAAAGCTTTTTTTTCTAAATCCAAGTTCTTGAGAGGGGGTGGTTTGCCCTGGCTCACACCCATCTGGTAGATGACACCCAAAGTTAATTTCAGAGTTTATAAAAAATGTAAATACTTTAATTCCGAAAATTTTCGCGAATATATTTAAAATTATATTTTATCAATAAAATTTTAACGAAAATAGGGCACATATACGTCAGGAGCTAATTTTACACAAAATGGGGCGGTATACAAATTTGTACGAATAGCTTTAATACTATACCTATATTTCTTCTGCGCTAAATTTCTAATTTAAATTTTATTGGCTGCTTTAGAATTAACTTTAATATGAAGATTTTGAGATTAACTGCAATTATTGAGTGTTATAATCAAGAAATCATTTACACTTATTTTGTTCCATACTTTTTAGTGAGAACCAAGCTTATAGAAATAGTCTTAATAAAGAAAAAAACATTAGATTATTTCATCAGATCTTTTGGATTCGTGCTTTCGCGCCAGAACTTTTTTGAAATTGCCGATCCTCCTTAAACGTTTCAACCTTAGCTACGGGCCTCGACTTAACTAATTTATTACGTTTCTTTTACTATTTTATAACTGAGATCGAACAAAACATTATATTTCTATTTTTATTTGAAAGTGATTACTTGAAAATGTTAGGCAACAAACCGTTTGCTGACAGTTGCTATTAGTTAAGTTAAAAAGCAAGCAAACTAGGGGACGGCTACAGAAAGTTTGGTAAGCACTCCAGCTAGCTGATTGCCATAATGGCAGTTATTTTCTCATTAGTATCTTTTTATGCATGTAATCGAACCGATTGGTAGTCAGTTTTTAAAAAATGCAAGGAGAGTCAGTGAAAAGGAAAAAAAAAAGAAGCCCGGAGTTGGAGTCGGCATGTTTTCTAACAACTCCGACTCCAACTCCTTTCCCTCAAAATCTGTCCGACTCCGACTTTTCAACTCCGACTCCGACTCCACAGCCCTGATAAATACCGAAGGCATTTTCTTCTCTCAGTCATGACTCAAGAACGGCTGGATGGATATTAACGCTTTGGGTGCCAAATTAAAGGTACTTTTACTTAGATTTGCCAGTGTTTTAAAAAAGGGCATCGTTTAAGTACTATACAATTTTTAGCTCCATTTCGAGAAAACGGTTACCTACTTATCATTAGCTAACTAGCGATTACTGTAAGCTCACTTTTTCTGCCTCACATAACTATGATAACGTAAATATTTTTTGTTCAGATTATGAGGACCTATAAACGGAAGACTGAGAGGGCTACAGTGACAGCAGATGATAGAAAGAGAGCTGTTGAGGCACATATAATAGAAAAAAGAAGTTTGAGAGAAGTAGCTGATGAATTCAAGAACTCTGTTAGAAGTCTCGCACAGTACTGTAGGATTGTAAAAGAAAATATGAATGCTACTCAAGGGGTACCAGATGTCATTTGAGGATATAGAATAGTTCACTCCTGATGCCTCACACCTAGAAACTCTTGCCTCACATCATATGCCAACTTACCCCACTACCTATGCCAACTAATCCCGACTCAGGGGTTAGTTGGCACTGTTGAGGGGTCTTCGGAAAATATTTTTCACGAGTTTCTCAGTGAATTTTAGATGATGCTCCCAGTGATTTTTTGTAGCCAAGATGTTACTCTATCAGAGGTATAAATCACTTTTACCGTAAATACTATAGAAAAAAATAGAAAAATCAAAAAGTGAAAACTGTGCCAACTAGCTTGTCTCCCCTATTTTCAGTCACAGAAAACCCAATAGATTTTAAAAGCAAAGTAAATATAGTCAACTCTCTATAGAACAAACTCCTATTATTACGACCCTTCTGTTTTAGTGACTGAGTCATGAAGTCCCATTTCCTATTCCATAGATGCAATGTTATTTTACTGTCCATTAGATTGTCCAAACTGAACCGTTCATTCCAATACAACCTCCAAAACCAAGTTTCAAATTTTGTATCATCCTCAGGATTAACTATTTGAGAATTAATATTTAAACATTTTATGATTCTAAAGATAAAATATTTCCATTGAAAATAATTATTTGTTGGTTTTGGGACAAAAAAGTGATGAAAACCACACACAAATGGTAGACAGAGATATTGAGTTTTCGAGATAAGAAGGTCACAATTATAATATAATAACCTTCTAAAAATAGTCTCAATAGTTAAAAATAAGTGGAAACATGTAATGAAAGTTGAAAAAAGTCTTAATATGAAAACAAAAATTGACTTAATTTTTCTGACACTCCCAGGCTTTAGAATGAAAGTGATAGTAGACAAGCTTCCCCATATCATTCCTAACCTCTGAGAGAAATAATAAAGGGTGTGAGAAATTTTCGGAATTCCTTGAGTTGCTTCAAGACGATAAACTACGGTTTTACCGAAAAAATAATATTTGACTTAAAAAATATTCGACATAACAAGGTTTTGATTAAAAATTCTTCGCCATGAGAATGAGAAATAACATTAGACAAATATGCAAAATCAAGGGGAAAAATAATTTTTCGTCATATCAAGCTTTTCGAGCTATCGAGCTGTACTTAAACCCAGACTGATTGTTTCAGACAAAAATTAATAAACACTGATTATTAAAATGTAAAGTAAATTTTTTCATAATAATAAAAATAAAACATTAACACAATCCATAAAATACGAGGGTTATTTGTAAATTAAGGTCTGAATTGCAGTATCCAATTGAATGTTGCCCCTAAATTGAATCACACATGCGTACCGACTCCCGGCATGCCTTGTTCATCAAACGACGCCATTTTCATTGGTATTGATGCAGTGTTCTTTGTATAGTGTCAGTTTAAAATGTTTTAAACAATTGATCGGCCCGCCAAGTGCGAAATACGATCGGTGATTCGGTTTTTGATGGCAATGAACGTTCAGCAGCAGAAATCCATCAACAGATAAGTGAAGTGTATAAGGTTTTGTTACTAAATGACAATGACAGACCCCATTCTGCTATTCACACTCAAAATATGATTGGATCTTTTGGATGAGAACAGATCGATCGACCACCCACCGTACAGTCCGGACTTGGCGCCGAGTGACTTTCCCTTGTTCTGCTACTTAAAGGAGTTTCTAGCAAGCGTTTCGCCACAGATGACGAGGCGAAAGAAGCAGTTCAAGACTGGTTATCCTCATAGCGGGCAAACTTCTATAATTAAGGCATACAAAAGCTTGTAGAACGTTATGACAAATGTTTAAACAAATATGGTAGCTATGTAGAAAAATAGAGAAAAATGTAAGGAATGAAATAAAAAAAGTTTTTTGGAAAAAATCTGTGTTTATTTTTTATAAGAAATCAGACCTTACTTTACGAATAACCCTCGTAGTAATGTGTTTTCTTTTAAATGTGTTGTATTTTAAGTGAAAAAGGAAAACCATGACAATACCTTAGGTATCAAGCATTAAGTCAACCAGATGGTACAATTCAAAATTAATACTTTCACATTAGTACATAGTTTCTTGATTATGATCAAATTTGTGAGGAAACTTCCTCATTAAATGAGTTACCCTGTGCTGATTCAAGTTGCTCTTTGAGACTGAACGAAAATCGCACATGTCACATTTGAATGGCTTTTCTCCAGTATGTATTCTTTCATGAATAGCAAGATGCCCTTTTCTTTGAAACAGCTTTCCACACACTTGACAGTTATAGGATTTTACTCCATCTTGTAAGAAGCATTCTTGTATGACATTCTTCCTCATAGGAAAGTTTCTTCTTTGATTCAGCAAACTTTTATGAAATCCTTTAAAAAATCTCTTTATTAGTGATGAAAAATAATCTGAGAAACATTATTATACAGAATAACAAAGCAAACAATATAATACAAATAATATCAAACTGGATTAACCTTAGAAAATAAAAGCATAGCTTCCAAAATGATTGAAATTTCAGTGAAATCCCACATTACATATCAGCAAAACCAAAAGTTTTAACGGTAAGTAAATTAAGGGAAAGGGAGATCACATAATAGAGAAAAATTCACAAAAGAAAAAAAACAACTTTGTACTTAGAACAACAAAGTGCCAACAAACTAAAGTCTTACATGAAATACACCGCCAGCTCAGTCAATTCCAGCCGAGGACTGCAGTTTTGTGCTTATTAGCATTCGTCAGCCTGGCATAGGAAGTGACTGAGGTGGAAGGGGAAGATCTAAGCCAAGAGTGTCAAATGCCGCCAGCTATGGGCGATAACTTACTGATTAAGGCCATAACAAGGATGAAACTGCAGTATCTGGATGGGAACTGGGTTGGCGGTACATTGCATGATTAATTCTAGTTATTTTAACCATATATATTTTTTAAATAAATAAATAAAAGCATGTACTTAAATTTCATTCAAGATTATGACACATTTTTTGACTATCCCATTGTATATAAAACTATGATTTAATATTTCATAACATCAAGATTAAGTTTAAGCAAATAGAAAGAGGACAAAACAGCTATTTGAATACAGTATATTAACGATTCAGAGCTTAATGATCTCAGTGGATCTGAATTATGTGCCTTTTTTTAATCAAAAAGAACCTGCTGTCTGCTAACATTTCAAAATTTCATTAAATGAATAAATCAAAAAAAAAAAAAAAAATCAATTAGTTAAAAAAAAAAAAATTAATAAAAAATTATCTTACTTAACCATGTCTATAGGTGCATTGTTATGATAAGTACAACATTTTGTAGGAAAATATTTAAAGGTAACACAGACATCAATCTTCAAAATTTTATTTTTCATGCCAATTTTGACATCATAAGGAACTTATTCCTTAATTGTCATGCTCATTAACTACATCAATTAAAATTAGCTATAACAAACTAATTGATATAATGAAACAAATAAGCCATTTATTTCATTTATTAATAAAATACATTAATAACATACAATCAAATCTCATTTCTTGTCATAAGTATTCAGAATTCTTGTCATTAGTAAAACACAGATTACATGCAAACACATAAGTGCATATGTATTTTTATATTTTTCCTTCTTTTGATCTTAGTGCATTTCTTACTTGCTTCTGGATTTTATTAGCTTCAAGAAAGTTAAACACATATGTACAGTTGAACGCCGCTATAGCGAACCAGGGACATAATTATCTCCCAGTAGTTGAGAACCTTATAAATGGTCCTAACTGAAGCCCTATGAAGTTAAGGTATTTTGTCCGTAATGTTTTGTAAATTTCTTTAAAAAAATAGCTTTCATAGCACTTGTCCCAGCTACTTTCTTTACCAATTTTTTCACAAAAACACACCATCTGCTGCTAGTTACACCTTTTTCACCAGAATACTCCAGTAACGAACCCTTGGATATAGCTATCTCCTCAGACAGTTCACTAAGGATTCTTTATAGCGGAATTTGACTGTATATATATTTAACTTTCTTTAAAATATCTATATTTGATCTTAATATACAGCAGTTGGCTGTTACACTGAGCTTGCTTGGGTACAATAAAAAAAGTGCAATGTATTAAAAAACAGTATCTGAAAACACATATACTCAAATTTATCACGAAAAAAAAAAAAGGTGCATAACATATTATTTTGCATTGACAAACTATGCCATATTCAGGTATACTTTTTAAAAATAAAATAAACGATGCAGACTTTTTCTGATGATATACCTTTAAGTTTGTTAAAATAAGTTCATTTCAAATTCCCGATCATTGATTATCATTCTGCAAATGAAGCAATCGTCCACTGAAGATTGTTTCCAAAAAACTGATAGAATGGAAGGTTGGTGAAATTTTGAGTGCAATATTGGTTCAGCCTACCTAGCTTTACATAATTTTAGGCTTTCAAAAAAGTCAAAACTGAACAAAAGTAAAAAATGTTTTACATTATTAAGAGTCGAAAAATTTGCCAAAACATTTAAACATTAAACACTCTCCCTTGATAAATCAATAGTATCCTTCCATGTACACCTATAAAATTTTCTATCTGACACCACTCAATGAACCAGTTCGAAACAAAAAGGAAATAAAAGGTAAAATACACATGAAAATGCAATTCAAAGCACCAAAACAGTGTTGCAACAATTCTCAAAAAAAAAAAAATCATTAATTTATTGCACATAAATAAATTAAAAATAACTGTTACAATGAGTCTTTAAAATGTTTCAACATATGTGACTGTAGTGAAAACAATCGTGCAGCAGTGTAATCACAATGCTGACAATGGAAAGGTTTTTCTCCGGTGTGCAACCTCTTATGCGAAATCAAATTAGATTTTTGGTTGCACCTGAAATCGCAGAGATTGCACAGAAAGGGTTTCATTCCTGTGTGGATAACTTCATGAACAACAAGGAGGCTTCTCTTTTTGAAGATCTTGCCACAAGTCAAGCAACAAAATCTGTGATTTGCTGCTTTACTTGCCTTAAAACTATGACTTGAAGAATGCAAAAAACTTTCTGGACATTGAATATTCAAACCTAAGAGACAAGGTAAAGTAAATAGAAATGAAAAAAAAAATTCATCAGATTTTAAAATAAAATAAAAGTAATTATCTTACAAACATAAAAAAAATTAATTATTGCCATAATTTACTCATATAACAAAATAAGGAAATGTATTCTTCCTTTCAAATCTTTAGGTTGCCTCTATTTTAAAAAGGGATTATAAAAAGGTAGGATTTGACAGTTGACTCTCAATATCTTAAAGTCATTGTTAAGTGAAAAAATGTTTGAGATACAAATACAAATACAAATACAAATGTGACGACCAGCAACAGGCTCTGGGCCCAGCTAGGCTGGTCCTGGTCAATTAATTAGTCCCCAATGAAGATCAATGGCCCTCTTAAAGCTATCCACTCCCTTGCTCATTACCGCCTCTTCCGGTAAGCTATTCCAAGTGCCCACGACCCTGCTAAAGTAGTAGTTTTTCCTGATTTCCAAGTTAGCCTGAGATTTAAATAGCTTAAAACAATGACCCCTTGTCCTGCTTTCCCCGCAAAAATTTAATCCATTTACATCTTTCATTTTGATAAATTTAAATAACTGAATCATGTCCCCTCTGACTCTCCTTTGCTCTAGGCTATACATGTATATATAGCCTAGGCTATACATTTGATTCTCTATTTAACAACTTACAAGGGACCACAAAAAATCGTCCTTAAAATGCATCCTTAAATAGAATGCTTCAAAAATTACAGTGGAGCATAAAGAACCGTGAAAAATAATCTTTAAATAGAGCGTCGTTAAACAGAGAACCAACTGTATTTTGATTTGAAATACAAATTAATTGATAAAACATCAAAATAGCATTAAATATAAATAAAGATCAGCATTAATTTCATTATGACAAGCTCTAAAAAGTAATGTCTCCAGAAAAAGAACAACCATAAAAATTAATACAGAACATAAATTTTAACAAATGCCAAATTTAATTTTACTTGAAATTTCCAGTACAAAAAACACCATTTAACTGCAAAAGGGGAGAGGGGGCAAGAAAGTTTTAGAAACAGTTTTCCCACAGAAAACTTAAAGCTCAACTTAAGAAGTGATTTAAAACTTGAAGATTATCAAAAAACTGAGATAATTTGAAAAAATTAAAAGCATTTTACATATTTATATAGGAAACCAAAGCACCACACAAATGTGTAATCAACATTTTCTACAAAGATATAATCTTTATAATTGCACTAACAAGATATCTAAAGTATGTTGAATGTTATCTCTTAGATGTAATTGTATCATTTCAAGAGAAAAAAATTGTAGGTATCTTTAAACCTTTCAAATTTTTAACCTTTTAAGAAACATCAACAATAATTTTAAATATAAAAAATTAGCTGGATTTGCTTTCATTTTTTTTTTCAAACATTTTGGAAACTGGAGGAACAAACTATTTAATATCAATATCAATTTTCAAATTGTAATTTAGAAAAATAGAAAAAAAAATTATTGAAAGCATCTAAGAATCAACAAGATTAAAAAGACAATGCTACACAAATTAAGATGCATTCTTCAATTGCCTTTAAATAAAACCTTTACTAACTAACTTCATAATAAAATAAAACTCTAAAGATTTTCAGATTTTGTCTTTATTACTTTTGATAAAATTAATACTGCACAAAAATGTCTCAGTGGTTTTGAGTGGTTGCAACTTAAAGACCATGTTTTTGAAATCTGTTTTTCAAAGCAGTATTAACATCAAGTTATCTAATCATTAGTTATAATCTACTTTACTAATGATCAAAATTAAATGTAATAAAGTCATTATACATTAAATTTTCATAATATTGACAAAAATATTTAACACAAAACCAAGGGAACAGAAGTGTTTTTTCATAAAAAGAATTTAGCGCTGAAAATGACGTGAAAAAAAAACCCTCTCGCTAATAGTTTTTGTAAAGCCCAATTTTATTAATTTGATATCTTGTTAAAATTTACATTTGTTGACACATAAATTGAAATATATATTTTGAGACAAAAGTCATTGAATTTAACAAAAGCTTCACACACTTTGAAAACTAACTTACCATATCAGTAAACTGAAATTGTTTGACAATGAGACTATTTACAAAAAGAGAAGGGATTAAGCTTTCAATGTTATAGAAGTCAGTCTACTTTCTGTTTTCATGGGAAAAATATATCAGCAATAGCAGAAGGTATGTAGATATTATATGTCAGACGAAAAGTGTTTTTGTTTTAGGCTACTTCTCTTTTTTTTTTTTTTTTTTCCGTGTGTGTGTGTAAAAATAAAAATATTTTATAAAATAGCACAGTATTTTATCTATTTTGCTTAAAAATATTTTTCATTATAAAGGCTTTGATAATATGTTTTCAAAAGAAAAAAAAAGAATTTTTCATTTTTGTTTTAATTAGAAAGATAACTTGCATCAATGACACCCAGAAAGTCAATGTTTGAAAAATAGTGCCCTAATGCACAATATACATAATAGCACAAACACTAAAAAATAAAAGCACAATTTTATAAAGAAATATAATTTTTTGTATTTTTAGATTAGAAGAATGAAAAAAAAAAAAAAAACACATTAGTTACATTTACTGCTCCAGGATTGAAATTACAACTGGAAAATTGAAAACATCTTGAGTATAGCTGAATACATCTTTTTTTTTTTTTTTTACATCCAAGCAAAAGAGGACTAAGCTCACCCGTTCAAATGAAAGCTTTAAATAAAATTTATTTTATTTTGCCCAAACAAAAGGAAATATTTTATTAAAAAGCAGAACTCAAAAAAGATTAAAAACATAATATTTAAAACTTCATCATGCGCATAGCACGTGCATGTGCTTTTTGGTGCACAATTAAATTGGATTTCTGATTGCATCGAAAATCACACAATTCACATTGAAATGGCTTTTCCCCTGTGTGGATCAGTTCATGTTTAATGAGATAATCCTTCCTCCTGAAGGTTTTTCCACAAGTGCTGCAGTAGAATGGTTTATCAAAGGCATCATAAATATTACTGGACAGGTCAGATTTTGCAGAACACAAACTGTTTCCGAAATCTAACCAGTGATCATTCAACCCTGTTAAGTAAAGTATTGTAATGAATATATGCTATTACATGTTGTAGACATTGTTTTTAATATTGTAAAATTTTAACAAAAAGAGCAAAATATTATGAAAATAAATGCACACAAAATATTATCAAAAAGCAATATTCATTGCTAATCTATAAAAACAGAAGACTAATAAAAATTACTTCAATTATTAAATCCAATTCCACTTTTTCAAAGAGCATTGTTTCTCCAAACTTAACAAGATAGCGGCAATGCAATTTTATTATTCACAGAAGAAAAAAAAAGCTTGGAAATTATTTTGATATTTTACTTAAAATTATTCATACAGAGAAAAAAAAAGTCCTCAGCATAAAGAGAAAAAGATAGATTGATAAATAAAAAAAATTACAAAGATAAAAATTCATAAAATTAAAAAAATGAAAGTCATGTAATAACTTTCTTTCCTTTATATAAAACTATTAAAAACTTCATTGCATATATCAATCCAAGAAAAAGATATACATAAATATATAAATATAAAAACAAATTAAAATATATAACAGGTAAAAAAACAAATATACTGGTGGAAATATTGCTATATTTTAATTTGTTTGGATCTAGCAAAATGAAGGAAAGTATACTTTATTTTCATTTTAAATATTGCACTATATTTACATGCTTTGTATTTTTTATCATTTGCTTTGCTAAATCATTTTTTCCCCCTCGCTTTAGGCACAAGATGAATTGAATATTTATTTTTAATTTAAAAATTATTTCTTTAGCTGCCTCTTCATTGCATTTTTTTTTTTTTTTTTTTTTTTTTTTTTTAGTGCATTTGCCGAAGTATCCACTTGATGCTTTGTTGATCTGGTATTTGATACTTTAGATTTCCACCACTAACAAGCTCAATATCAAAGAAGCTATCTCTTTTATTTGACTTTTTAGCTTTATAAACTCATTTTCTAAATTTTTTAATTATTTTTTGTTTGGTTTTAATACTTACTTTTTTGTTTCCTTTTTACCATTACTTTAAGATGTAGCTGCTCATTTTTAATATTCATATATGTCACATGAATGGGCAGTTTTAAACAGCAATTACATAACCTAAAGTCAAAGATGCTTAAGAATTACTAAATAAACATTGAATTAGTAAGAAAACAAATTTTCCTTAAATTTACCTGCTACTTTTTTATAATTTGCATTTTTGGATAAATGAAATTTAAACAAGATGCTGACAACTCACAACAGTGCAAATTGGAAAATAAAATAATCACGGAAAAAAGAAGTGAACAAAACATAAAACATAGAAAAATCTGAAAAGTATTGCGAACAGAGAGAATGAACCAAGTAATAAAATTTTCCTTACTTCCACAGAAAATATAATTAAGCAAGTTATCAATGTGAAAGCCAGAGAGTATATCAAATTTATTTTTAGTTTTACCTCTTAATAGTCATAATGATATTTTTTCTACCACAGTGCAACATATTAATATTGAAAAGACGTTGCAACTCAATAAATAAATCATATGACAGGAATTCAGTTCAAATATTTGCAGCTACATTTGATTATACAAATGTTTTAAAAAATATTTATATCAATTTGAAAAAAATGAAGCTTCTGGCATCTGATTTTGAGGTTAATTCAAATTATACTTTAAAACTTTCAGTTTTTAATGTATAATGGATGAAACTGACCTTGTCCCAAATCCCTGAAAAGCACTACGGATACATGAAAACAAGCTATAAGTGCGGACAAAAAGCTAAAATTAAAGACAAATCAGGCTGAAATACTTTATAACAAGAAAATAAGGGCCATCAGTACAACTATTAAGTCAGCATTCATAAAAAATTTCATGAGTCAAATAAGATGAAAAGAACCATTCTAACAGAAATTGTCATTTTCGTGTCCTTGTTTAGGAACTTTATGACTCATACATATTGTTAGGGGTTGAACTGAACTTTTTACAATATAATTTAACAAGATAATTTGAATAAATCTTCTATATTTTATTTTAAATATCATGAAGGTAAGTCTTACTGACTCATATGTCATTTCATCACTTGTCCTCACTCTTAGTAAAAAATAAGCAAAAATTATTTCTAAGCAAACAAACACATTTTCAAGTTCATTCACAAGTTCACATTTTTGTGTTCTGTGTTTAAAAATATTGAAAAAATATATATATAAATAAATAAATAAATAAATAAAATAAAATAATAACAATAATTTTTTTCATTAAAAATTAGTTCACACAATTTTTTATTTTGTCCCTAGTGGGTAGTGTTATTCCCTCACAACACTCAATTTCCTTTCCCAGATCAAAGAAATAAATTGTTTTTTACATCACATTGTAATAATAAAAATTATTTGTGACTTATGCAATATACTACAAAATTAGTATCAATTTTTGAAAATTGCTTGTATTATAATATGCCTTGATCTTCAGAGATAACTTTCTCCTGACTATAAAAGACTACATAAGGTGGTACTACAGTAAACTCCCGGTCAGATTATCCGCGGGTCTTTTCACATTGTTTTTTCTTTAACTTCCATTAAATGTTTTGAAACTTCTGATTGTGTTATTGTTTTTAGCGCTTACATGCATTTCTTACATTTAATATTAGTAGATGAAATTTAGCAATGTTTTTAGCTATAATTTAAATGTATGTGTGAGTGTTATTCGTATTTTTTAGCTATTGTCTACGCTAGTATCGTTTCCTTTTTTACCAACTATTCGAATTATCCGCAGTTTTCCCTTATTCGCAGTTACCATGCCACTCTATTCCGCGAATAATCGGGAGTTTACTGTACATGGTTGAAATATTAAGAAATAGGAGGCACTGAAAACAGAGTAAATATTTAAAAATTTCACTTTGCCCCACATTCCCCTACTTCAAATGGTTTTCAGAAAGGATAAGTAAAATATGCATTCTAAAACTTTCTAAGAAAGTTTTTTTTTCAGAGAAAAGATGAAAGTATAACAAATGAAGGGAAAAAACGCTTTGTTGATTATAGGATGGTAATTACAATAAAATGCATATTCAGTATAACTTCTTCAAAAGCAAGCACATTCCACATGCGTTTGAAAAGCAATAAAACAAATATGCATACTGAAATACTTTTATTTTAAACATTGTTCATTACAAAACTTGTACACTGAGCAAACTGTAACTGTGACTTATTCCTACTTTTAGCAACTTTATGAATTACGTGAAATACACCGCCAGCTCAGTCATTTCCAGCCGAGGACTGCAGTTTCGTGCATATTAGCACTCATCAGCCCGGCATAAGAAAGTGACTGAGCTGGAGATGGAAAACCTCTTAAGGAAGCCAAGAGTGCGAACCAGTTTGTTTCAAACAAAACTGCAGTCCTCGGCTGGAAATGACAGAGCTGGCGGTGTATTTCACGTATTTCTGCTTTAGCTCTGGCTAGTGGGCGGTAATTTACTGAATATAACTTTATAAATTATTTTCATTTGAAATTATTAGCTGTTGCATTTTATAATGATTTATTTGGCTACATAACACTCATAAATCAAATTTTTAAAAAAATCAGAAAATATAAAGTGAAAAATAGTTTTTGGGTGATCAAACCTAGTTTATGAAAAAAAATTCAAATGTCATAGATGTGTCAGCATATGGGAGTTTACATGATTCAATTGAGCTGCACTGTAATTGCAAAAGCCGCACTTATAAGGTCGTTGGCCACTATGGATTCGCTGGTGCTTTACAAGATTCGCTCTTTGACTGCATCTATAATTGCATACACTACATTGGTATGGTTTTTCACCTGTATGGGTCCTCATGTGAAGTCTTAGATAATCTTTTCTTGTAAAATTTCTGCCACACACAGAACACGAAAACATTTTAAAAACATCTTCCACACTGCAGTTGATCTCTGGTGGGTTAGGAGTAAAGGACATGCTGTGTCGCTGCATTGTGAAGCATGGTCGACTATCACCTTTAAAATCAAAGTAGCTATTGAAACAGTATGAAAAATAGTAACATTGATTTATACTGACATTAACTAAATATTATGCCGAGCTAAGCCCATAAGTTGTATCAGTACTTTTTACCAAAAATTGAGTTATGGTCACCAGGTTGTTCTATGTCACATATTTCAGTCAACTACAATGTTTTACTGTGACTTGTGTGATGGGGAAATATTTTTTTAAAAAATTCTGAAAAAGCTGCACTGGATCAAATCAAGGAGGCTCACAACGCCAATGACTCATTTTGAACTCAGCTGCAGATACGACTTTTGTGCTTAGCATGGCAGTATTAATATTAACTAGAATCAATTGCACACCAAAAAAAGAAAAAAAAAACTTCACTTCATGTATGGAAATATTTTGGTTATTGTCCAAAATAAATTACCAAGTTTATATAACTAAGAGCAAAAATCAACGTTTCACTAACTGCATGTACTTTAAAACATCAATATTGCAGCTAATAAATTTTATTGCAGATGGGAAAAAAACATGATAAAATTTTTCATCCATAGAGCTTATATAAATTTGAATTTCATTTTGTCGTAGGTCCCACATTTTTATCCATAAATTGCACTTTTCAAACTTATTGATAGTGTCACAACACATTCATTAAGTTTGTGTTCTATGTGTTAACAAAATACGTATTTAAGAAAGTTAATTTAGTTGCTTTAAATAGCGAAATTCAATATTGATGAACTTAAGTACAAACAATTACAACTATAAATTTCTTGTCAAAAGGGGCAGCAAGGTTTTGTGCTTAAAGATTTATTTTGGGTAAGAGAAAGTAAGAGTTAAATCGGAAATATTGGTGTAAACTGAATGATGGAAAAAAATTACAAAAATGGTTTCATAACACAATCACTAGCAACTACATTTCAGAAACTTTTATTTAATGTCAAGACAACAAAACTCTTCATTGTTTGGTTTGTGCAACAATCTGTGATATCAATATTTTTTTATATAAAACTAAGATCATTAGAACATTGAAAGGTGATTGGATTGTCACTTTTTCAAAACTAACATGATTAAAGAGAAGAAAAGTTTTCAATGAAGTAAGCAAGGACTCCTTGTTGTGTGTGACCTTGACCATGTTTGCCATGGAAACCTTAACCATGTTTCCACTGATATATTACATCCTTACCACTTTTCTTGGTGGTAAGCATATATCAATTGAAAATGGAACTAATTTTAAAAACAAAGCCTTTGTAATCAAAATAGATAATTTGAAAAGAAATAATATAAAAACCAATTTCTCCAATTTTACTTTCATTTCTAAAACAACATTTAAAGGTAATTCTTTCCCTTAAAAAATTAATAAACCTTAAAATATTGTACAAAACACTCAATCTATACAGTATAGAACTTTGCAGTTGGTATTCAAGTTAATTTATTTAAAATAGTCTCTAGCTCTCAAAATAAAATTAAAAAATAGTAATAACAAAGTTGTCACTGAATGATGATCAGGAACAATCAACAAAAGGTCATAAAAGTTTTTTTAAATAAAAGTGCACTTACGTGAAAATATTGATTCATAGCATAACAGCAGAAATTACCAATTTTAAACAAAGCTAATATTTCCAAGCTCAAATCAATTAATTTAGTATCCAAAACTCAAAAAACATATACATTATTACACTGGAACATAATTAATGTTGTTTTTGAAGGGTTTAAAGAATACGACAAGACCCAGAATATAAACCTATATGTAAAAAATGCTACTTATAAACAGAACACTTTTATTGTTGCAAAGACAGAGGTACCGCCCGGACCCCTCCCCATCCTTGCACTATATATTTACAGGGGAGGATCCTGGTTTTATTTTTAAGGTCCCCATTTTGTGAAAAAGCAAACAAATATTTCATTTTAAAACAATTTTACGATGTGGAATTATGTGAAGGGGTCGTTTTTATGATGGGGAATTTTGTGAAGGTGCCACAAAGCAGACCCAATTTGGATCTATACACACACACACACACACATATATATATATATATATATATATATATATATATATATAATAATAATAATAATAAAAGTGAAAAATATTGAAAAGACCACACCAAGAGCCCACAAATGCGCAACGCAGCAAAACTAAAAAGCCAAGTAAATATAAAATTAAGCAAACAGAATTACAAATATTAAACAAATTATAAATAACAAATGATGATAAAAAGGAAAAATGCAAACAGCTATTAAGTAGGAATAGAAAAAGAGTGAATCCAGAGCTCATCAGCCGTTTTATATATATATATATATATATATATATACAGTAGAACCTCCAATAAAGGACACCTCCGAATAAGGGACACCTCTATTTAAGGGACATTTTTTCTGGTCCCAGTCCCTTTGAATAGGGACTTCCATGTATTTACCTCTAATTAAGGGACACTCTATTTAAGGGACAGTCACAGAGAAAAAAACAAAAATGCAAGAAATAATGTATAATCAACATAAGAAATAGCGAATTTACTGGAATTCAAGTTTCACTTTTCCTCTAAAAATTAATTGAGGTAAGTTTGACGTAAACATATGTGAAGGAAACAAGAAATGTATTGTAAAAAAAAAAAACCTTGCTGAAATTAACATGCATAATTAGCCTTCTCAACAATTTATTCAAGTTGGTTCAGGGCCGACG